>NW_024412377.1:85231496-85291457 GCF_014898765.1 Herpailurus yagouaroundi
GGGAGGGAGGAAAAGAAAACAAAACCAAAGAAAACAAAAGAAGACTCAGAGGCTTAACAGACTGAGCCACCCAGGTGCTCCCAACTAATGTTTCTGAGTTACTTTATTCTATAAATGGAAAAACTGAGTCTCAGAGACATATAAATAGCTTTTCTAAAGTCATTCAGCTGATATGTCTGCAGAACTTATAGTCCCCATTCTTCTAAGTTTATCAGTTTTCTACAGAACTATAACACATTAAACAATGCAAGTGGTCTGTATACATCCTAGTTATTTTACTTATTCCTTTTTCCTCTATCTTTTATAAAATAACATCCTGAACAGACTTGCTCTTTAAATTCCTGAAAACCAAAACTTCCAAGCCTTTGTAAACACACCACTTTAGCCCCTACTCTTTGGTTTGCTCATTTTGCACACTTCGGAATCTTGCCTATGCTCTCAGAGCTAAGAAATCTCCCTATTCTAATTGCCTGAGTATCTGCCCCACCGCCATTAACCATATAATCCCAAAGCAGCCAGAAAGCAAAATTTCACTATGTATTTTATCTTTATTGATACACAGTGTGATTATACCTCTGAAGAGGTAATGCTCCAGAAATATTAGGCATGTTCATTTGAGATCCATGAGCCATTTCAGATGATAAAAAAAAAAGTACCACTTTATGGAATTTGAACCAGCCCATTAACTTTGCATTGCATAAAACTATCAGGTTAGGTTTTTTAATTGAACAGGCTTGAACTTTCTTAGTGGCTATTTCTTCCTTTCTATATTAAAATCTCATTCTTATTGCCTCTGAGTATACAAACATGCATATACATATACAAACACTGCATTTAATTAAAACCAGAAAGCCCATTTACTTAATTAGTTAGTGTGAATAAAGCACCCTTTGGAAAAGATACTACCAACTTTTACCCCTTTAGGAAAGCTATAAAACAAATAGAAAATCTCTGACTTTCCTTGACTCTCTATAAATTGTGTTCAGAAATGTGCCAACATTTACATACGTACATACTTCAGATGCCACAACAGGATTTTTAAACAAGTTCATAGCATATGTAGTCAGAAAACAGTGTCATTTTCAGGAAAATAAAAACTAGTAAATAAAACTACTTGATTTTTATTTTCAAATTTTCCCTGTAGTTTAATAAAACCTACTGAGCAATAACCATCAGACATATTTCTAAATACTTCACACAAAGCATTTTATGCCAATGTTTACAAGACCATTATAAAGTAGAGTATTACAATTGCCTCCAAATATAGTTGAGGAAACTTAGGCATGTATAGATTACCTAATTTTACTACATTTTCACACCTAGTAAATGGGAGAGCTTGCATTTGTATCCAGGGAATCTGGACTTCAAAGTCTATGCACTTCATCATTGAACTGTACAAACCTGTTAATCAAAACAAGTGCAAATTATAAATCTTACTTGAAAACATACTTGCCTACTTACTCTCACATACTTGTGAATACTCTAGTAATCTGTCACTGTTCAAAAGTGAATCTTTTGGAGATTTATAATTCTACTGGATATTATGTAACACATCTAAACTCTTTAGCCTGAGGTGCTGGGTGTCTCAGTTGTTGGGCATCTTACTCCTGATTTTGGCTTAGGTCATGATCCCAGGGTAGTGGGATCAAGCCACATATTGGGCTCCATGATGAACGTGGAGCCTGTTTAGGATTCTCTCTGTCTCTCCCTCCGCCCTTCTCCCTCACTCATGAGCTCAGTCTCTTTCTCTCTAAAATAAAAAATAACAATTAATAAATAAAATGAAATCTTTATTCTGTTATGCATTGATTTATACCTTCTCATCTGTGGTAAGGTTAACTGTGTCCTAAAACTACTCCAATAATCTCTTGTATTACTCATTTATTTGCCTTTTTTAAGTTTTTATTTTCATTCCAGTTAAAATGCAGGGTCATACTAGTTTCAGTTATACAATATAGTGATTCAACAATTTCTTACATCACCCAGTGCTCACCATGACAAAAACCCTCCTTAATCCTCATCACCTAAGGTTTCACCCATCTCCCAAACCCCTCCTGGTTGGAAACCATCAGTCTGTTCTCTGTAGTTAAGAGTCTGTTTCTTTGTTTGACTCTATCTTTTTCTTT
Source organism: Herpailurus yagouaroundi (assembly GCF_014898765.1). Classification (NCBI taxonomy): domain Eukaryota; kingdom Metazoa; phylum Chordata; class Mammalia; order Carnivora; family Felidae; genus Herpailurus; species Herpailurus yagouaroundi. The sequence goes on from NW_024412377.1 coordinate 85,233,623, forward strand.
TTTTAACCCTTTGCTAATTTGTTTCATTTCTTAAATTCCACATAGGAGTGAAATCATATGGTATTTGTCTTCTTGCTTAGCATTATACTCTCTGTCTCTATTCATGTCCTTGCAAATGGCAGGAGTTCAATCTTTCTAAAGGCTGAATAATATTCCATACTATATATATACACCACACCTTCTTTATCCATTCGTAAATCAATGGACACTTGGACTGCTTCCATATCTTGACTATTGTAAATAGTGCTGCAATAAACATAAGGGTGCATGTATGCCTTTGAATTAGTGTTTCTATATTCTTTGAGTAATTACCCAATAGTGCAGTTAAGGATCCATTATTTTTGAGTGTGTTCCTTCAATACTTTAATACTCTGAAAGTTCTGGAATTTCCTCCAAATTTGGAAATTGGTACATTAGCTATTTGAGAAAACCAAATATAGGGACCCCCTGAGGTGAAGCTGTATGTTAAATGTGTTATGACCACTCTTAGGAATTTATTAACTACAAAATAATTCAAAGTTTAAGCAGGATAGTGACCTGATGTTCTAGTTCATCATGCATTAGGAACAGAAACCAGAAAGAAAAGGATAAGTTAAGTGACCACTCAGTATTAAAGAAGAAAGCCTAGACACACAAAAACTTACATGGGTTTGTGTTCATGTTTTAAATGTGAAATATTAATGTTGAATATTCCAAACAGTGATGCAAATTGTTACTAAAAGGATAAAATGTGTTCAATCTCAGTAGTTTAGAAAACAATATATTGTACAAAGTGATATACTATGCAAAAATGTCTTTTAAATTGAATGACCTTTTAAAAATAAATATTTTAACTTAGAAGAGAAAGTTATTTGTAAAAAGTACATATATGACATATTTAAATAAATTTATCTAGATAAAACATTTCTATAGTTCCTATAGTCAGATAAATTGTTTTCTGTGTCATATATTGATTATAAACAAATTTTATAAAGACAGCACTATGCCTTTTAATTATTTTTATTTCCCTCATAGACTGTAAAATAATTCACTGTATATCAGCACAGCTAACTCAAATTTTATGGCCTTCTCATCTACTACCATGACTTCCATCCATTCTGTCACCGGAAACCAAATTGCTCTAATTTATAAGCTATTTATTTGGAACTCATTTTTTTGATATGTTCTTAAATACTGTGGTCTTTTTTGCTCATTTATCTAACTGGTTTTGATTACTTTGCTGAACTCTTCAGGAATCTTGTCATAAATACTAGGGGTAAAAGGAGGAGCCAAATACTAATGGCTAAAAGTCAAGCATCTACTGTGATAAAACATTCCTAGGCACTGTTGGGGATTTATATATTATGAAAACACTTTAGGTATTAGATATATATGAAAGTGGTATAAGAAACCCAGAATGAAATCACCTTCCTCTACCATTGAACAATTTCTACTCGATAAAAATCTGATTCTATTATTAACAAGGACAAAATTAAAGTAAGCATTCAATCTTTGGAAATAGTCAAGTCATTAAGTTAATTTATAGCATGTTATTAAAATATGGACACATGAATAAATATTTCAGTCAATTTAATTGCTAATGTGGAAATGCTATAAAAGTGCTCCCTAAATGCCCAGGCAATAAAAATACAGAAAAACAAAAGGCAAGGGAATGATAAAAGGCAAGATGAAGAGGAAAGGAACTCAGGTAGGAAGACTGAGTGGAAAAATCTGATAAAAGAGAAGGAGAATAGAATGAATCAAAGAAAATCAGAGTGGAGGGGAGTTATTAGCTTTAGGAAAAGGTAAATTCCAAGATATTCATTTTGACTATTTACAATTCCATTTTGGGTGGTTTAAACAAATGGCAAATGTCCACCATAGAACCTTGAATATTTTAATATTTTAGACCTAATAAGGTCAGAGAACAGTAAACTTATCTCAATATTTGTTTGTTTTAAAAATTTATATTAATATATAAGGGTAGCTTAAATATATACTAATGTGGTTTTTCTCATATGCACTTTAGAGTGCCTAACTTTCTACTTTGTTATCTAAAATCACCTCAGTGTTAGGAGGATACATTTTTAAAACTATAATGCAAATAATAATAACAATAGCAATTACAAAAAAAAAGATCTTTAAATATTTCTTAAAATTACTCTGTGCCATTTGCTGTCTTTAATGTTTTGCGTATGTAATGGCCACTATCAATTGGCATATTCAATATCCATTTCAACTTCCTTCTGGTATACTTTCCTGTATGCTGAGAAGTTAAAAATTTTATCGTCAGATTCTCTCATAGTCAGGATTCCAGATTTGATTTAGCATCCATCCATCATATGTTGTCATACATATTTGAATTTGGAACTGTGCAAAGTGGAAAGAGATGCAGAATATGAGGTTTCATTTTGTTGATGTCAACAGCAATATGGCCCTATGTTTAATGACCATTTGATTTGGAGACTCCTTTAGTAAAACTAGCAGTTTCTTGTTGTGGCCTAGGAGAATTAATTTGTGGTTATCAATGCCCAGATTTTGAGCCCTGGAGCTGACTTCTGCAGTGTGATTCTAAAGATTAAGAGTTGTTCTGAAGTTTGGCCAGAAGCCAGTTCTCTCAAAGATATTTTTAGTCAGTGAATATCTGGCAACAAATCATTTTCTTTGTAGGTTTGGGCAAGTTGTTTGTGTTGTCTGCAACTAACCCCTATCCAAATACATCATATCAAGAAAACAAGAGTTAAGATGTATTCTCTGACAACCAAAGCAGGATTTTCAAGTTCAAAGCAAAATAGTGGGCTTGATAGCTAGAATTTCTGAAGATAAAAAGAATACGATTCAAATTTCTTTAGCTCTCCAATATAAGATGAGATTTAGAACATACCCCAAATATGGTATCTTGTTATGCTGAAAATCTTAAACTGAAGGAGTCTGAAAAAATGGCAGAATCAGGAGGGTCACTCTGACTTCCCAATTCACCCTTCTTCCATGAAAGCAAGATTATCAATCTCCCAAGTAAAAGGTACATTCCTTGTACCAGGAGGAAATAAAACATTCTTATCACCTAAGAAAGGGTATTTGGGGGCCAAAAATCTGTACAGACAAATCTTGTTAAATTAACCCTTCTCTTCCTAGTTACTTCTTCACCATTTACTGCCCCTAACCCAAACTCCTTTGTCTTGTCAATTTTTCACAAATTATTATTTATTTAAAAGGCTTAAAAGTTTCAGGGTCCCTGGGTGGCTTGTTCAGTTAAGTGTCTGACTCTTGATTTTGGCTCAGGACATGATCTCATGGCTTGTGGGTTCAAGCCCCACATTGGGCTCTATGTTGACAGTGCAGAAATGGCTTGGGATTCTCTCTCTCCCTCTTTCTCTGACCCTCCCCCACTTACTTGTGTATATGCCCATGCTCTCTTTCTCTCAAAATAAATAAAATAAACATTTATAAATAAATAAATAGTTTATAAATGAGAGATTTTTAAATAAAAGCTTCTCACTCTGGTGAGTCCTCTGGGTCTTTATTCTCTTGTGAAGGCTCTAATATAGATGTAAAAATTCAATAAAATTTGTACGCTTTTCTCCTGTTAATCTGTCTTTGTCAGCTTAATTTTCAGACCCAGCCAGGAAACCTCAAAGAGTCAAGAAAAATGTTTCCCTCTCCTATATTTACTTGAAGCAAATTAAAACATTTCTTGATAGAAAGACTACTAAAAAAGAGAATGTAGTCTCCACAATATCACTATGATTGATGGAATAAGACAAAAGACCCCAGTGAGAAAATAAGGTTGAAACATCTGTTTTGATCTCCTATGTCCATGTTGGGTCCCAGAGCGGAGAGCAGGTAAGATCATGAAATGTAAAGGAGAAGATTTGTCTCACTTTTCGAGGGACATTCCCTTGAAGGATGCTCCAGAATAGAATGTTGGGAGTGGCCATGCCAAAAGGAGTCTTAATGAAAAGCTCATTAAACTAGAAGGGAGCCAAGACTGTTACTTTTCTGATCACATTTGATATTGTGATTTATAATGAAAAATATGTTTTTGGTCCTTGTCCCTCTGCCTTCACAAAATTCCTAAAACCCTTGGAATTTCCTAAGTGATAGGAGCAATAAAGATGTCTGTGGTTATTAAAGAAGACCCTTTTAACAACACTAAAGTTTATGTTAATGAGGTGACTTTTAGAAAGCTCTTAAGAATGGGAGCTGGTTGCCAGGGGGAATAAAACACTTGATTAGAAGGTTGGAAATTTCAACCCCAACTCCCCCACCTCCTACATCAAGGGAGACAAGAGGAGGTTGATTCAATCACCAACTGCCAATAATTTAATCAGTCATGGCTATATAATGAAGTCTCCTTAATGACCCAAAAGGACAAGTTTAGGAGAACTTCTGAGTTAGTGAACAAGTGGACATGCAGGAAGAGTGACACAACCTGGAGTAGGCATGGAAACTTCTTGCTCCTTTCTCCCATGCCTTGCCCTATGCTTATCTTCTATCTGGCTGTTCTGAGCTATATGCTTTTGTAATCAACCAATAATGTAGTAAGTAAAATGTTTTCTGGAGTTTTGTAAACTGTTGTAGCAAATTAATGGAACTTAAGTTTGAGGATGAGGAACCTCCAATACACAGCCAGTCAGAAGCACAGGTAATCTTTTGAACGTGGTGACATTTGCTGATCAGAATTGGAGTATTGAGAGTAGAGGAAGCACACAGAAGAGTGTTTTTCCTTTACAGCACCTCTTAAGTCCTACATGGTACATATGAGACAAAATGTTTCTGTGTATCATAGAGTGGGATCATATAAGGAAACTGAGTTGAGCATGCCATGGGGGCTACTATAGCAAAGCATGAGATGAAACTATAGCAGAAGCTGTGATACAGAATGGGGAAGCATGAGCCAGATGAAGGAACATGGCAGATGCTCAAGGGAATTTCATATCCAATGAAATTCTAACTGAAACAAATCAGCCTGCAGCACATCAGTGTCCTAGCCAAACTAACAAACAGCAGATCAAAAGTTAGGCTAGGAGTACAGTCACATTAGCATCAGATACCAATGGTGTCTATTGATAATAAGGGATAGTAAATTTAGATCTCACATGTTACCAGTCTAGAGAGAAACCCAGACCAATTAATTATTCTACAGGAGAAATGTGTTGACCCAAAGGACACAGAGGGCATCAAAAATACTATTTCCTTCAACCCCCACAAGGTCAGAAAAAACACACATCATCCCTATACAGCTAGATAGCACTAGAAAAAAATAAAGAAAGAAGGGTAAAAAAAACCACAAACACAGATAATCAAACTCTTCTTAAACTGTCCCATTCAAGTTTCACTGTGCTAGTCAGGCTACTTTACCTCATAAAAGTTTAAGAAACCAACGCAAATTAGCAAAAGAAAAAGACAATTGAAAAAAAGAATAGGGTTTATTCTTAACCAGGATATCCCCAAATGATGAAAAGTGGCTCCTGAAACTGCCAGGTAAAATGTAACCAATGTGAAAAAAAAAAAAAAAAAAAAAAGTGTTCTTCTTTCACAAAGCTTCTGACAAAGTCTAGGTCCTCTTTTTGAACCAGTCACTCTTATCCCAATTGGTCAATTTTGGGTCATGTGATCACGTAGAGGTAAGGGTTGACTCAAGGTTAAAGAAATTCCTAAGACATTGCCAAAGGATGCTAACAAAAACGATATCTGCCACATTAGCTTTCTCCATGATACTGCTAGATTTCTGCTCGTTCACTTACTTTTATTTCTCTATTTTTAGTTTCTTTCATTAGTTCTTGTCTCTCTGCACTCCCTACATTTGATCATAGATGATGTTCTTATATCCACCTTTTTTTTTAACATTATAGTTTCTCTGTAGATTATCTTGATTATTCTTTCTGATAGTCTTCATGTTGGTAACTCTGACTCAAAATTCATATTACCTAAGTCATAGTCCTGAGATCTAGGCTTGCATTTCTAATTTCCCTCGGGACTTTCACCATATTCCACATCTCAGTTACTGAGTATATCTATGCATAGCTTTAAGCTAGAAACTTCATATCACATATCGAATCTGTCACTTATTGGTTTTCTTAAACACTTATTTTTTTAGAGCAGTTTTGGGTTCACCACAAAATTAAGAGGAAGATACAGACATCTAGTAGTACAGAGTAGTACATTTGTTCCAAATGAGGAACATACATGGGCATATCATAATTGTAAAATGTCCATAAGTTATGTTAGGGTTAATTCTTGGTGTGTATTTTATGAGTTTGGAAAAATGTATCCATCATTATAGTACCATTCAGAATATTTTCACTGTCCTAAAAATCCTTTGCTCTACCTACTCGTCTCATCTCCACCCTCTACCCCTGACAGCCAGTCTTTTTCCTGTCCCCAGAGTTTTGGTTTTTCAAGAAAGTCATGTAACTGGAATTATACCATATATCACCTCTTCAAATTGGCTTCTTTCACTTAATATTACAAACTTAAGTTTCTTCTGTGTCTTTTCATGTCTTGATAGTTCATTACTTTCTAGCTCTAAATAGTATTCCAATGTCTGGATGTACCACAGTTATCTATCCATTTAACCACTGTGGACATTGTAGTTGCTTCCAACTGTGGCAATTATGAATAAAACAGCTGGAAACATCCATATGCAGACTTCTGATTGAACACAAGTTTTTCACTTCTTTGGGTAAACAGCACAAAGTGGGATGGTTGGATCATATGGTAAAAATTAGTTTAGTCTTTCAAGAAACTGCCAAACTGTCTTCCAAAGTGGGAATACCATTTTGCATTCTTATCAGCCATGATTGAGAGTGCTGTTGCTCCCATATGCTCACCAGCAATTGGTGATTTTAGTGTTTGAGATTTTGGTCATTCTAATAACTGGCAGTAGATATCGTGTTGTTTTAATTTTCAATACCTGATAACATATGACATGGAGAATCTCCTCACATGCTTATTTGCCATCCATAGCTCTTCTGTGGTGAGATACTTGTTAACATGTTTGGGCAGTTTTTTTTGTTTTTGTTTTTGTTTTTTTTTTTTTTTGAGCTGTTTTCTTACTGTTGAGTTTTAAGTGTTCTTCATAAATATTTAATAACAGTCTTTTATCAGAAAGGAGAAAAAATTTCTTTTGCAAATATTTTGCAAATGTCTGTGACTTATTTCCATATACTCTCAACATTTTTGTGTTTTAAATTTAAGTCCATGATCTATTTTGAATTAATTTTTTTGATGTGTGTAAGGTCTGTGTCTAGATTTATTTATTTGTTTTTGCATATAGATGTCTAGCTGTTCTTGGTATTATTTGCCGAAAAGACTATCCCTGCTCCATTGTATTACCTTTGCTTCTTTGTAACAAAGGCTACATTTCTATTTCTCAGCTTTCTAGTCTGTTCCATTTGTTGGCTTATTTATTTTTTCACCAATACCACACTCTCTAAATTATTGTGCTTTATAGTAAGTCTTGAAATCAGGTAGTGTTGGTCCTCAAATTTTGTTCTTCTTTAATATTATGTTACTTATTCTGGGTCTTTGTGTTTTTATGCAAATTCTAAAATCATTGTAATATACACAAAATAACTTTCTGTGATTTTGATTGGGATTGGATTGAGTCTATAGATCAAGTCAGGATGTCTTAACAATAGTGTGTCTTCCTATCCATGAACATGGAATATTTTTCCATTATTTAGTTCTTTGACTTCATCAGAGTTTGGTAGCTTTCCTCATTCAAATCTATCATCAAAATACATATTTTGTTAGATTTACATTTCTTTCAATTTTGTTAATGTGAATGGTATTGTGTTTTTAATTTTAAACCCATCTGTTGGTTGTTAGGATATGGGAAATCAATTAACTTTTGTACATCAACCATTATCTTGCAACCTTGCTATGATTGCATATTAGTTCTATGAAAATTTTCTTGTCACTTCTTTTCGATTTTCTACATAGATGAGCATGTCATCTGTGAACAAAGAGTTTTATTTTTTCTTAACAATCCATGTACTTTTTATTTCTTCTGCTTGTCTTACTGCATTAGCTAAAACTTCTAATATAAGATGCCAGGTTTTCATGGTTAAGTTTGATGTTATCTGTAGCTTTTTTGTTCATGATCTTTTCCTATTTGAGGAAGTTGTTTATTCCTAGTTTACAGGCAGCTTTTGTCATCAATAGGTGTTAGATTTTATCAACTGCTTTTTCTGCATTTATTCATTTTTTGTTTAATTATGTGATGATTACATTTATTGATTTTTGAATATTGAAACAACTTTGCCCACCTGAGATAACCCCACTTGTATGTATTGTGTAATTCTTTTTATACACTGTTGGATTCAAGATGCCAATATTTTGTTGAGAATATTTGCATCTACATTCATGAGAGACATTGGTGTGTAGTTTTCTGGTTATTTTTCTGTCTGGTTTTTGTATTCGGGAAATTCTGGCCTTGTACAATGAGTTGGGAAGAATTCCCACTGCTTCTACCCTCTGAAAGAGATTGTGAAAAAATCGTATATAATTTATTTATTCAATGGTAAGAGGAAAATTAACCAATGAACCCACTTGGGCCTGGTGCTTTCTGTTTTAGAAAGTTATTAATTTACTGATTCAATCTCTTTAATGGATATAGCCCTATTCAGATTGTGTATTTCTTCTTGTGTGACTTTGGCAGCTTGTGTCTCTCAAGAAATTGGTCCATTTCATATGGGTTATCAAATTTTACAACTCTGAGTACAGAGCTATTAAGAGCATTCCTTTATGAATTTTTTAATGTCCCTATCTTTAGTGATGTCTGCTCTTCATTTTGTGTCTGCTCTTTTTTTCTTAGTTAACCTGGCTACTGGCTTAGTTATCATATTAATCTTTTCTAAGAACCAGCTCTTGGTTTCATTGATTTACCTATCAATTATCTATTTTTTATTTCATTTTATTCTGCTGTAATTGTTTCTTTTCTTCTGTTTAGATTTATGGTGTTCTTCTTTTTATAGTTTCCTTAGGTGAAAACCTAGATTATTAATTTCTGATCTTTCTTCCTTTCTACTAAATGTACCAATGGTCTAAGTTTCCCTCTAAACACTGCTTTCAATACATCCCACAAATTTTAATAGGTTGTGTTTTCATTTTTACTTAGTTCAAAATATTTCAAACTTTCTCTTGAGATTTTTCCTTTGCCACATGTATTAACTAGAAATGTGGATTTCAGCATATTTCAGTTATATGTATGTTATTTTTATATAGATTAATAGCCTTGTTGTCTGAGAGCAGTCATTGTATGATTTTTTTTTATTCTTTTACTTTCTTAAGGTGAATTTTATGCTCCAGAATGTTTATCTCGGTAAATGTTGCATATACTTTTAAGAAGGTTGTATAGTCTGCTGGTGTGGGATGAAATAGTCAGAAGACAATTATATCCAATTGATTCACTATGTTGTTAAGTACATTCAGCTATTTCTCCTTGGAATTACATTACCTTTTGCCTCATGTATTTTGACACTCTACTGTTAGGGACATACATAGTAAAGATAGTTATGTCTTCTTAAAGAATTGACTTCCTTATCATTTTGTAATAATCTTTTTTATTCTGATAATTTTCCTTGCTTTGAACTCTGTGCTATCTGAAATTAATAAAGCTAATCCTACTTACTTGCCATTAATTTTAATATGGTTATTTTTCTTCATCCATTTGCTTTTGATCTATATATGATTAATATTTAAAGTGGGTTTCTTGTAAACAACATAAAGTCAGGTCTTGTTTTGATCCTGTGAAAATATGAATTTAATTGGTATTTATAATATTTGACATTCAGAGTAACTATTGATAAATTTGAATTTTGAATTTATATCTACTATAATTATTACATCTTCCTATTTTTTACTTTTTTCTTTGTTCCTACTTCTGTAATTTTTTTTTGTTCTTTTGTGGTTTTACTTTAATTTTTATTTTAAATCCAGTTAGTTTACATACGATGTTATATTAATTTCAAGTGTATGATATAGTAAGTTAACACTTCCACAAAACACGTGGTGCTCAACATAAGTGTCTCCCTTAATCCTCATCAACCATTTAACTTATCTTCCACCTACCCACCTCTCCTCTGTTAACCATCAGTTTCTTCTCTACAGTTAAAAAACTGTTTCTCGGTTTGCCTCTGTCTCTATTTTGGTCATTTTGATCTTTGTTTTGTTTTTAATTCCATTTATGGGTGAAATCATGGTATTTGTTTTTCTCTGACTTATTTCACTCAGCATAACACTCTCTAACTTCATCCGCATTGATGCAAATGACAAGATTTTATTTTTAATGGCTGAACAATATTCCATTGTGTGTGTGTGTGTGTGTGTGTGTGTGAGTGTATAATACACACACACACACATACATACCTCCTTTTCTTTATCCATTCATCTGTCAATGGATATTTGGGCTCTCTCCATAATTTGGCTATTGGTGACCAAGCTATTAACATTGGGATGCATGTATTCCTTTGAATTCGTATTTCCTTTAAGCAAATACCTAGTAGTGCAATTGTTAGAATATAGGGTAGTTCTATTTTTAACTTCTTAAGGAAACTCCATACTGTTTTCCAGAGTGGCTGCATCAGTTTGCATTCCCACCAACAGTGCAAGAGGGCTTCCATTTCTCCACTCCTTTCTTGTATTGCTGATTTTACCATTTCTTACAGGTATGAAGTAGTATCTCAGTATAGTTTTGATATGTATTTTTCTGATCATCGGTGATGTTGAGCATCTTCTAACGTTGATGTTGGCTATCTGTATGTCTTCTTTAGAAAAATGTCTACTCTTGTCTTCTGCCCATTTTTTAAATGGATTATTCATTTTTGGGTGTTGCTTTTTATAAGTTATTTATGTATTTTGGATACTCACCGTTTATCAGATATGTCATTTGCAAATATCTTCTCCCATTCCATAGGTTGTCTTTTAGTAGTTCTGATTGTTTCCTTCACTGTGCATAAGTTTTTGTTTGTTTGTTTGTTTGTTTGTTTGTTCTGAGGAAATCCCATTAGTTCATTTTTGCTTTTGTTTCTCTTGCTGCAGGAGACATATCTAGAAAAAAGTTCCTATGGTTTATGTCAAAGATATTACTGCCTGTGTTCTCCTCTAGGATTTTGATGGTTTCCAGTCTCACATTTAGGTCCTCTATGCATTTTTCATTTACTTTTGTGTATGGTTTAAGAAAGTGGTCCAGTTTCATTCTTTTGCATGTTGCTGTCCCATTTTCCTAGCACCATTTCATAAAGACACTTTTTCCCACTAGATATTCTTTCCTGCTTTGTTGAAGATTAATTGACTATATATGTGGGTTCATTTCTGGGTTTTCAATTCTGTTCTGTTGATCTATGTGTCTATTTTCGTGACAATAGCATACTGTTTTGGTCACTACAACCTTGCAGTACAACTTAAACTCCAGAATTATGATGTTTTATTTTTCTTATTCAAGATTGCTTACCTATTCAGGGTCTTTTGTGTCTCCATACAATTTTTTAGAATTTTTTGTCTAGTTCTGTGAAAAAATGTTGGTATTTTGATAGATTGTATTAAATGTGTAGATTTCTTTGGGTAGTAGAAACATTTTGAAAATATTTGTTCTTCCAATTCATGAGCATGGAATGTCTTTCCATTTCTTTGTACCTCTTCAATTTCTTTCATCAGTATTTTACAGTTGTCACAGAACAGGTCTTGCACCTCCTTGGTTAGGTTTACTGTGCTTTCTGGTACAATTGTAAATGGGGTTGGTTCCTTGATCTCTCTTTCTGCTGCTTCATTGTTGGTGTATAGAAATGCAATAGATTTCTCTACATTGATTTCGCATCCTGCAACTTTACTGAATTTGCTTATCAGTTCTAGCAGTTTTTTGGTGGAGTCTTCAGATTATCTATATAGAGTAACGTGTCACCTATAATTAGTGAAAGTTTGACTTCTACTTGTTGATTTGGATGTCTTTTATTCCTTTTGTTATATGATTGCTGAGGCTAGGACTTCCAGTACTATGTTAAATAATGGTGATGAGAGTGGGTGCCTCTGTCTTGTCCTGACTAGAGGAGAAGCAGCTTTTCCCCATTCAGGACAATACTAGCTGTGGGGTTTTCATATATGGCCTTTATCATGTCGAGGTATGTTCACTCTAAGCCTACTTGGTTGAAAGTTCTTATCATGAATGGATGCTATAATTTATCAAATGCTTTTTTTACATCTACTGAAATGATATGACTCTTATCCTTTCTTTTATTAATGTGTTATATCACATTGTTTTATTTGTGAATAGTGAACCACACTTGTAACCCAGGATTAGGTCCCACTTGATCATGGTGAATGATTTTTTAATGTAATTTTGATTTTGGTTTGCTAGGAGTTTTTTTGAGAATGTTTACATCAACGTTCATCAAGGATAGTGGCCTACAGTTTCTTTTGTGAGGGTGTCGTTGCCTGATTTTGGATTCGGGGTAATGCTGGCCTCATAGAACGACATTGAAAGTTTTCCTTCCTTTTACATTTTTTAGAATACTTTGAGAAGAATAGGTATTAACTTTTGTTTGATGTAGTTTGCCTGTGAAGCTATCTGGTTCTGAACTTTTGTTGGTTGGGAGTTATTTGATTACTGATTCAATTTCTTTGCTGGTTATTGGTCTGGTCAAGTTTTCTATTTCTTACTGTTTTAGTTTTGGTAGTTTATGTCTCTAGAAATTTATCCATTTCTTCTAGGTTGTACAATTTGTTGGCATATAGTTTTTAATAATATTCTCTTATATATGTTTACATTTTTGTAGTGTTGGTTGTTATTTCTCCTAATTTGTGATTGTACTGATTTGGATCCTTTCTCTTTGCTTTTTTATAAGTCTTGCTAGAGGTTTATCAATTTTATTAATTTTTTCAAAGAATGAGCTCCTACTTCATTGATTTGTTCTATTGTTTTTTTTTCTTTTTAGTGTCTCTAGCATTTATTTCTGCCCTTGCTTTTATTATTTTTTCCTTCTGCTGGCTTTAGTCTTTGTTGTTCTTTGTATAGCTCCATTAGGTGTAAGATTAAGTTATTTATTTGAGATTTCTTGCTGCTTGAGGTAGGCCTGTATTGCTATAGATTTCCCTTTTAGGACCACTTTTGCTGCACCTCAAAGGTTTTGGACAATTGTTTTCTTTTTCTTTTTCACTTATTTCCATGTATATTTTTATTTCTTCTTTGATTTCCTGGTTGACCCATTCATTCTTTAATAACAAGTTGTTTAACTTTCATGTATTTGTTGTTCTGTTCCAATTTTGTTGTTGTTGTCCTGGTGGTAGTGCTGGGGTGATTGACTTCAAGTTTCATAGAGTTGTGGTCAGAAAGATGCATGATATGATTCCAATCTTTTGTATTTGTTGAGACCTGTTTTGTGACCCAATGTGATCTATTCTGGAGAATTTTCTGTGTGCACTTGAAGAAAATGTGAATTCTGCTGTTTTAAGATGGAAAGTTCTGATATCTGTTAATTCTATTTGGTCCATTATATCAGTCAAAACCACTGTTTCCTTGTTGATTTTCTTTTGAGATGATCACCCCATTGATGTAAGTAAGGTGTTAAAGTCTCCTGCTATTGTTGTGTTACTATCAACTAGTTCCCTTATGTTTGTTATTGTTTTATTTGTTTGAATGCTTCCATGTTGTATGCATTGTTTTATATATTTGAGTGTTTCATGTTGGGTGCATAAAGGTTTACAACTGTTAAATTTTCTTGTTGGATTGTCACCTTAATGCTTACATACTTCCCTTCTTTGTCTTTTTTTAATATTTGTTTTAAAGTCCAATTTTTCTAGGGGTGCCTGGGTGGCGCAGTCGGTTAAGCGTCCGACTTCAGCCAGGTCACGATCTTGCGGTCCGTGAGTTCGAGCCCCGCGTCAGGCTCTGGGCTGATGGCTCAGAGCCTGGAGCCTGTTTCCGATTCTGTGTCTCCCTCTCTCTCTGCCCCTCCCCCGTTCATGCTCTGTCTCTCTCTGTCCCAAAAATAAATAAACGTTGAAAAAAAATTAAAAAAAAAAATAAAGTCCAATTTTTCTAAATATTGCTACTCCAGCTTTGTTTTGACATCCATTTGCATAGTAGATATTCCTCTATCCCCTGTCTTTCATTTTGCAGATGTCTTCAGGTATAAAATGAGTCTCTTATAGGCAGCATATAGATGGTTCTTGTTTTTATTACCCATTATGGCACACTAAGTCTTGATTAGAGAGTTTAATATGTTTACATTCAAAGTAATTATTGATAGATATGTATTTATTGCCATTTTATTACTGTTTTTGTCATTGTTTCTGTAGATTTTTCTCTGAAACTTCCTTGTCTTTGTCACCTTTGGCCTCTCCTTTTTATTCAAAGAGTCATTGTTCATATTTTTTGCAGGGCTAGTTTAGTTGTCACAAATTCCTTTAGTTTTTGTTTGTTTGGGAAACTTTATCTTTCCTTCTATTCTGAATGATATAGCCTTGCAGGATAGAGTTTTCTTGGCAGCATATTTTTCCCATTCAACATTCTTAATATATCATGCCACTCTCTTCTGGCTTTCCACATTTTTATACTGAAATATATATTTAGATTTATGAGTTTTCATTTGTAAGCTAAGGACTTCTACCATCTTGCTGCCATTAGGATTTTTTCTTTATCACTATTTTACTAATTTAATTAAAATATGTCTTGCTGTTGGCCTGCTCTTATGGATTTTGGTGGGAGTTCTCTGTGCCTAACTGGATAGGTTTCTTGGTTTCCTTCCTAATATTAGGGAAGTTTTCTGCTATTATTTCTTGAAATAAATTTTCTTATCCCTTTGTCTCTCTGCTTTTTCTGGGAGTCCTATATAATACAAATATTAGTATGTGTAATGGAGCCACTGAGGTCCCTAAATTTATTATTGTGTTGAATAATTCTTCTTTCTCTCTTTGTTCAGCTTCATTATTTTACAATGTTTTGTCACCTAGGTCACTTATTCATTCCTCTGTTTATTTCAGCCTCCTATTCATTGCATCAAACCTTTTTCCAATCTTGCTATTCTTTTCTCACGTCTAGTGAGTATCGTTATGATTGTTGTTTTACATTCTCCATCAGGCATGTTACTTATACCTGTTTCACTTAGCCATGGCTTTATTTTGTTCTTTCATTTATTTTGTTATTTTTTTCTTTCATTTCAAATAAATTTCTATGTCTTGGCAATTTTTTTCTAAGTGCCTGTATTCTTCTCTGCGTTAGAAAAACCACTATTATATCTCCTACTCCTGAAAGTAATGGCCTTACAAAAAATAGGTCATGTTGTGCTCAGGGCCTGATGCTTCAGGGAGTGTTTCTGGTGTGGGCTGCATGCACTCTGCTGTTGTGTTTTGGCTACCCTAAACACAACAGGCCAGTCATCTACAGAGGCTCTCCTTGCCTGCTGCAGGTAATATTTGGCCCCTGGCCTCAATGTAGTGAGTTTTAACTAGGTGTACTCTGATTTGCTTGTGCAATGAGACCTGACACCAGTGTTGGTGCTGTGATGCTTTCCATTGGTAGCTCTGTGTTCATGCTGAGGGGTAGGGGATTGAAATGGCACCAGCCAGTTCCTTTGTTGCCAGAGAAGCAACTCTGTCAATGCTGCATCTCAGGGACACACTCATAGAAGAGCCAACAGTCTCCCCACTGTGTACCCTAAGCATTTTCCTGGTCACCATTTTCATGCTGTCTACCCCTGGGGTCATTTGCCTGCCCTCTCTCCCAGGAGCAGAGCAATGCCCTCCAGGCTCTATCTGAGCCAAGCCTGTTGACGTTTAAAACCCCAGGCATTAAGTGCTCCATTGTTGCAAGAACTCATGAAATTTAGCGTCTCATTTTCCAAGCCAATTGCTTTGGGGAAACATCTCCTTGTGTATTCCCCTGTGTGCTCCTCTTTTTCTCATGCTTCTCTGTGACCACAGCTCCCTTCCCCCTGCAGTACTTACAATCTGATTCTCCCCTAAACCATGTCTCTGTATCTCCTAACTTCTCTGACGTGGCCTCTTCTTTCCTTTTAGTGGTCGAGTTTTTTCTTTCAGGCTGGGTCACACTACCATTTTCTGGGACAAGCTAGTACTGGCCACAGCTCGATGAAACTGTCCCTCAGAGGATTGATGCAAGCACAAGCTATGGGGGTCTCTAAAATATAAGATTTTGAAACAGCTGTGCCTGAGAGAAAATTCAGGAGGGCAGTGACACCTGACAGACAGACAGCAGACAGTTTGGACACAGACAGGGTGAAAGTGGGGAGTGGACAGAAGCTGGAGACACCGAACAGGTAAATGATTGTGCATCTATGAGGGAGAAATCTTCCCAGAGATGAGGAGAATAGAGAATGAGCTGAAGTAATTTTCACCATTAGCCCACAAGCACTAATCCACCAAGTGAGCTAAAAAGTGCCACCAAGTGGAGAACAGAGCTGTTACACGAATTCCCAACCTGTCTCCCTCAAGGCACATCTCCACCAGGGCAAGTATGGCTTGAAGACTAGAACAACAGTCCCCTCCACTGGAAAGCCAGCACAAATCCATTCTATGTACTAAGTCTACTACTCATAGGGTGGTGCATAGTTTCAGCTTTAGGGGCAACTACATCGAGCTTCATTTATTTATTTATTTATTCATTCATTCATTCATTCATTCATTTTTTTCTTTTCCTTCCGTTTTGGTTTTTGTTTTTTCTTGGATAAAGAAAGAACAAATTTTTGTTTTATTTTATTTTATTTTTAATTTTTATTGTTTTTTTTTTCTTTTCTCTATCCAGCTTCTCTTAACAAGCAAACCAAAACACACTTAGGATCTAGCTTCCTTTATTTTTATAATTTTTATTTTATGTTATTATTTTTCCTGCAAATAACAAGACAGAAGAATGCACCCCAAAGTAAGAACAGAAAGAAAGGATGGCCAGGGATTTAATCACTATATTTAGTATAGATATAAGTAATATGTCTCAACTAGAATTTCAAACAATAATTATAAGGATTGTAACTGGGCTTTAAAAAAACATAGAGGACACTAGAGAATCCCTTACTGAAGAGAAAAAAAGAGCCAAAATTAGTCAGGTGAAATTAAAAAATGCTAAAACCAAGATGCAAACCTGAATGGATGTCATGACAGTGAGAATGGACACAGCAGAGGAATGAATTAGTGATATAGAAAATAAAATTATGGAAAATAATGAAGCTGAGAAGAAGAGGGAAACAAAGGTAATAGATCTCAAAGGTAGACTTAGGAAACTCAGTGTTTCAGTAAAATGAAACAATATTTGTATCATAGGAGTCCCAGAAGATGAAAAGAAAGAAAAGTGACAGAAGGTTTATGTGAGTAAATTATAGCTGAAAACTTCCCTAATCTAGGGAAGGATATACACATAAAAATCCAAGAAGCACAGAGAACTCTTACTAAATTCAACAAAATACAGCCATTGCCTAGGCATATCATAGTCAAATTCACAAAATACACAGATAAGGAAAGAATCCTGAAATCAGCAAGAGAAAAAAGTCTTTAAGTTACAAGGGAAGATAGATCAGGTTCTCAAAAGATCTGTCCACAGAAACTTGGCAGTACAGAAAAAAAGTGGCAAGATATATTCAATGTGCTGAATGGAATAATATGCAGCCAAGAATATCCAGCAAGACTGTCATTCAGTATAGAAGGGGAGGTAAAGAGTTTCCCAGGTAAACAAAAACTAAAGGAGTTAATGACCACTAAACGAGCCCTGCAAGAAATATTAAGGGGAACTCTTTAGGTGTGTGTGGGGGGGGGGGGGCAGGGGAGTTGGAGACCAAAAGTGATAGATTAGAAAGGAACAGAGAATGTAACCAGAAACAACAATTTTACAGGTAATACAATGCTACTAAACTCATATCTTTCAGTAATCACTCTGAATATAAATGGACTAAATGCTCCAATGAAAATACACAAGGTATGAGAATGGATTTAAAAAAAAAAAAAGACATCTACATTTTTGACCTAAAGACATCAGCAGATTAAAAGTTAGAGGTTAGAACCATCGATCATGATAATGGATGCCAAAAGAAAACTGGAATAGCCATACATATGTCAGACAAACTAGATTTTAAAACAAAGACTGTGAGAAGAGTTGAAGAAGT
The DNA here is from genome assembly GCF_014898765.1 of Herpailurus yagouaroundi. NCBI lineage: Eukaryota > Metazoa > Chordata > Mammalia > Carnivora > Felidae > Herpailurus > Herpailurus yagouaroundi. Next base: position 85,251,712 of record NW_024412377.1, read on the forward strand.
GCATTATATGATAATTAAGGGGTGTATGCATTAAGACATTCTAACAATTGTAAATATTTATGCCCCCAACTTTAAAACACTCAAATATATACATCAATTGATTACAAACATAAGGAAATTCATTGGCAACAATACAATAACAGTAGGGGACTGTAACACCCCACTTACAACAATGGACAAATCATCCAAGCTGAAAATCAACAATGAAACAATGGCTTTGAATGACACACTGGACCGAATGAACTTAATAGATATTGTCAGAATATTGCATCCTAAGGCAACAAAATATACATTCTTTTTGAGTGCACGCAGAACATTCTCCAAAATATCATATACTGGTAGCTAAACCTCATGTAGTGAGATTTATCAAATAGAAAAAAAATAGGATCCAAGTAAAATCCAAATGAAAGGGGAGAGATCACAACCAACATCACAAAAATGCAAACAATTATAAGAGAATATTATGAAAAATTGTATGCCAATACACTGGGCAACCTGGAACAAATGGATAAATTTCTAGAAGCATAAGAACTACCAAAACTCAAAACGGAAGAAATAGTAAATTTGAACAAACCCACAACCAGCAAATAAATTGAATCAGGAATCAAAAATATCCTTATAAACTAATGTCCAGGGCTAAATAGCTTCCCAGGAGAATTCTACCAGAAATTTAAAGAAGGGCTAATACATATTCTTCTCAAACTATTCCAAAAAATAAAAATGGAAAGGAAACTTCCAAACTCATTCTACAAGGCCAGCATTACCTTGATTCCAAAATCAGACAAAGACTACACTAAAAAGAAGAGTTTCAGGCCAATATTTCTCATGAACATGGATGCAAAAATTCTCAAGATACTAGCAAATCAAATTCAACAGTACATTAAAAGAATTATTCACCACGATCAAGTGGGATTTATACCTGGGCTACAGAGCTAGTTCAATATTCACAAATCAATCAACATGATATACCACACTAATAAAAGAAAGGATAAGAACCATATGATATTCTTAGTAGATGCAGAATAAGCATTGACAAAATAAAGCATCCATTCATGATAAACACTTTCAACAAAGTAGGGACAGATAAAACATACCTCAACATCAAGGCCATATAAGAAAGACCCACAGCTAATATCATCCTCAATGGGAAAAAACTGAGAGCTTTTCCCCTATGGTCAGGAACAAGCCAAGGATGTCCACTTTCACCATTATTATTTAACACAATACAGGAAGTCTTAGCCTCAGCAATCAGTCAACAAAAAGAAATAAAAGGCATCCAAACTAGCAAGGAAGAAGTCAAACTTTCACTATTTGCAGAGGACATGATACTCTATTTAGAAAACCCAAAAGACTCCACTGAAAAATTGCTGGAACTAATACATGAATTCAGCCATAAGATATAAAATCAGTGTTCAGAAACTGGCTGCATGTCTATACACCAATAATGAAGGAGCAGAAAAACAAAGAAAGGAATATATCCCATTTGCAATTGCATCAAAACACATTAGATACCAAGGAATAAACCAAACTAAAGAGGTAAAAGATCTGTACTCTGAAAATTATACAATACCTATGAAAGAAATTGAAGAGGACACAAAAAATGGGGAAAAAATCCTTGTTCATGGATTGGAAGAACAAACACTGTTAAAATGTCTATACTAACCAAAGCAATCTACACAGTTAATGCAATCCCTATCAAAATGCCACCAACATTTTTCACAGAACTAGAATAAACAATCCTAAAATTTGTATGGAACTACAAAGACCCTGAATTACCAAAGAAATCTTCAAAAAAACAACACAAAAAAAAAACCTGTGGGCATCACAATTCTGGAGTTCAAGTTATATTACAAAGCTGTAGTCCTCAAAACAGTATGGTACTGGCACAAAAACAGACCCATAGATCCATGGTACAGAATAGAAAACCCAGAAATGGACACATAACTATATGGTCAACTAATCCTTGACAAAGCAGGAAAGAATGCACAAGGGAAAAAAGACAGTCTCTTCAACAAATGGTGTTGGAAAAACTGGATGGTAAGATGCAAAAGAATGAAAATGACCACTTTCTTACATCATACAACAAAACTAAATGCAAAATAGAGGAAAGACCTAAATTTGAGGCAGAAAACCATCAAAATCCTAGAGGAGAACACAGGCAGTAAATCTCTTTGACATCACCCATAGCAACTTATAACAAGATACGCCACTGGAGGCAAGGGAAACAAAAGCAAAAACAAACCGTTGGCACTTCAGTAAGAGAAAAATTTTCTGTGCAGAGAAGGAAACAACAAAACAAAAAGGCAACCTAGGGAATGAGAGAAGGTACTTGTGAATGACATAACTGATCAAGAATTAGTATACACAATCTATAAAGAACTTGGCAAACACCCAAAAAACATACATTCCAGAAAAGAAATGGGCAGACAACATGAATAGACACTTCTCCAAAGAAGACATACAGATGGTTAATAGACACATGAAAAGATGCTCAACATCACTTATTCAGGAAATGCAAATCAAAACCATAATGACATATGACCTCACAGTTGTCAGAATGGCTAAAATTAACAACACAAGTAACAACAGGTATTGATGAGGATGTGGAGAAAGGGGAACGCTTTTGCACTGTTGGTGGGAATGCAGTGTTACAGCCACTCTGGATAACAATATGGAGGTTCCTCAAAAATTTACAAGTAGAACTACCATATAATCCAGCTATTCCACTACTAGGTATTATCCAAAGGATACTAAAATACAGATTCAAAGCAGAAACATGCACCCCAATGTTTATAGCAGCATTATCAACAATAGCTAAGCTATGGAGAGAGCCCAAATGTACATTGACTGATGAATGGATAATGAAGATGTGGTGTGTGTATGTGCATGTATATATGTGTATATATATATATATATATGTGTGTGTGTGTGTGTGTGTGTGTATAAATGGAATATTAGCGATCAAAAAGAATGTAATCTTGTGGTGCCTGGGTGTCTCAGTAGGCTAAGCATCTGACTCTTGATTTTAGCTCACGTCATGGTTTCATGGTTCATGAATTCAAGCCCCACATCAGGCTCCATATTGACAGTGCAGAGCCTGCTTAGGATTCTCCCTCTCTCTCTGCCTCTCCCCTGCTTGTGCTCACTGTCTCTCTGTCTGTCTCTCTCTCTCTCTCTCTCTCTCAAAATAAATCAATGTAGAGACAAAAGTATGAAATCTTGCCATTTGAAATGAATTGATTGAGCTAGAGTGAATTATGCTAAGCAAAGTAAATCAGAGAAAGACAAATACCATACAAATTCATTTGTATGTGGAATTTAAGAAACAAAATAGGTGAACATATTGGAGGGGGGGGGAAGAAAGAGGAAAACCAACCATGAGAGTAAATATAGAAAACAAACTGGGGGTTGATAGAGGGAGAGGGATGGGAGATGAGCTAGATGGGTGATGTGTACTAAGCAGGGCACTTGTTATGACAAGCACTAGGTAGTGTATTTAAGTAATGAATTGCTGAATTCTATTCCTGAAACCAATATTGCATAGTGTGTTACCTAAAGAGAATTTAAATAAAAATCTGGAAAAAAAAATATAATGAGATAACAACTCATTAATCACCGTGGCTAAAATAAGAAAAAAGGAAAAAAAAAAAAACACAAGAAGCAATAATTGTTGGTAAGGATGAAAAAAAAAATCAACCCTCATGCACTTTTGGTGGCAATGCAAACTGGTGCAGCCACTGTGGAAGACAGTAAGGAGTCCCTCCCCAAAAGAAATAAAAATAGAAGTACCATAGGGTCCAGTAATTTCATTAGTGCACATTTACCCAAAGAATACAATAACACTAATTTAAAAAATATATGCACCCCTATGTTTATTGCAGCATAATTTATAGTAGCCAAATTATGGAAGCAGCCCAAGTGTCTAGCAATATATGAATGGCTAAAGAATAAGTAGTATGTATATATTCGATGGAATATTAATCAGCCAAAAAAAAAAAGAGGAAACCTTACCATTTGCAAAAACATGGATTATAGGGACTATAAAGCGAAATGAAATGTCAGAGAAAGACAAATACCATATGATTTCCCTCTTAAGTGGAATTTAAGAAATCAAAACAAATAACAACAACCAAAAACAAAAACAAAACCCTGAGACACTAAGAAACAGACTCTCAATTATGGTTACCCACTGATGGTGGATGGGTGCGATTGGGTGAAATTAGTGAAGGGGATTAAGAATACACTCATCATAATGAGCAATGAGCAATGTATACAATTGCTGAATCACTACACTGCACACCTGAAACTAATATAACACTGTATGTCAATTATTGGAATTATATTGGAATTAAAATTACAAAAAATTTAAAAAGTGTTTTTGGACAGTTGGAAATGATAACGTGTATTATATGGCTTCTGGGGAAAGTAAAGCAAGTAAGAAGAATGGTGAAAATAAGAGTATATTTGAGAATTAGGGCTCCTTTTAATTGTTATGTTTAATAACTAATATAAATGTGAAATTTAGTAAGGTGATGAGAAAAATTAACATGTAAAATGTTATATTTAAAAATGAACATGAAGAAAACTACAATTCTTCAAAATCAGACAATTAAAAATTTTATTACAGTGTCACATTAGACAAAGTAAACTGATTTGTGTTCACCATAAAATAACATTTAGCTTTTCCTCTTCTGCCTCTCTCTTCTCTTTCTCTGTGTGTGTGTGTTTCATATGTTTGATAACAAGAAAAAATATTTGGGACTCCTGGCTCAGTTAGTTAAGCCTCTAGTTACTGATTTTGACTGAGGTCATGATCTTCCAGTTCATGAGATCAAGCCCCACATCCAGATCTGTTCTGACAGCACAAAGTCTGCTTGGGATTCTCTCTCTCCCTTTCTCTCTCTGCCACCCTTCATCCACTGCTCACTTACGCTCTCTCTCAAACTAAAGAAATAAACTTAAAAAAAATACTGTTTTGTGTCTAATACCCTCTTAGACTGAACTGCCAATATTTTCATATTTATTTTCATCAATCTTACAAAGAATAAGTGTTCTCTGCATGGATTGAAATGCATATTTACAAATGCATGCTAGAGATGTATACATAAATCTGGTGAGGAAACTATTATATAAGTTCAGTTTATATGTGGAATATTATGGATTTGTAGTTGAAACAGAGGGAAACTATGGAGGTTTTTCAGGTATTAAAATCTGAATAAATCCCAGAACCATCCATGAAAGGAAATCTCTTATAAGCAGAAAGCATCAGCCAGGCACTAACTACCTCTTTCCACCTTCATCCCTCTTCCTACACCTCATGATTTTTTTGTGCACATGCATGTTTTAGGTAAATCACTGACAAGGAAACTACCAGCCTTATGTTTCCACTAATGTTAAGAACAGCACATAGAATTTGTAATGTTAAGCATAACAGCTGATCATACTATAGAGGAGTAGAAAAGGAGAAAAAAATGATGCCATTAACCATGCAAATGTGTGCCACATCTGTACTAAATTGTCATTTGCATGAATACAGCTAAGGCAAGCAGGATTACTGTCATTAGAGCAATGCTGTTTGCATTGCTATATTGTACTTAAGGTTGTGTGGGTGTTTCCATTTATAATGCCCCCCTTCTTTTTAGGAGTTCATAATTCGGTTGTAATAATCTGCTTTTGGATGAAACATTACTGCAAGTTCACAGAGGGAGAGCAATTTTTAATTACAAAATTGGATTCAAATTGGTTCAGCCATATTTTAGCCGTAGAAAATCATTTAAACATACTAACAAAAAAATGTTTCCTTTTAAAATACAAGTCTTTTGAATTGAATTTGCAAGAATGTGTTAATGTTGTTTTAAGATAGAGAACTGGTTTATTGCAACATTTTATATTTGTGGATTTTCTGTGGTTTGCTACCAGAAGACCAATACTATGTATATGATTGGTCCATTTTAATTCTTGACAAACTTCCAAAAAATTACTTCAAGTAAATGTGTTATTAATGGTTTTGCCATACCAGCTCTCAATAAACTGCATGCTGCTTATTAATATCAGGTCTCTCTATCTTCTAACAAGACACTAGGCAATATACACATATTAAAGAACAATGTTACAATAAGTGTTGCTTATGTATGGATGAATAACAAATGATTTCGGCAACTTTAGGCTGGCAGTTTAAATGATGTCAAAGTTTTGTTTTGTTTTTTTAAATCAAGGATACAAGTATGAATCAGAAGTATGAAACTGAACGACTAGTCTCTTGACTTTAGGCATTAATTGGAAATAGACATTGGCTGTGCATAGTTTATGAATAGTTCCAGTAACTCTATATTCTGAAAAGGACAAATATTTATATATAGTTGTTTTCTTTGTTATATAATAATGGCTAAAAGCCAACCTAAACTAATGCTCACACATTTAATAGAGTTATTGGTGACTGAATTAATTCAGATTGTTTTTACAATACTCTTGATAAAAGATAGTCATCTGTTAGTTTATCTAAGTCCCTATGGCTGTTGAGAATTATCATTTTGTAGATATGCAATGAGTGTATCCCAAAAATACATGCACATTTGTAGACTTATCACTGAGAATCCTTTCAGAAAATAGATGATTCCATTAATTAGGCAAGTTTGAAGACAGTTTACTTTAAGGATTACCTATGACATGAGTGGAAGGGGCGAGACCACAAGAAACACTTCAGCCTCTTGCTCTCAGTAACAGATTTTGTACCACACTAGGTCTAAAGGGCAGGAGGAAGAGAGAGTTTTGGAACCTGGAGAGAGAGCTTGGGAGAGGCCTTCCCAATGAGAGCTATGACCTCTGGTCAAAAGAAATAACTATGCAATTTATGACTTTATTCAAATATTGACTAATTCATCAATTTGCAAAGAACTTATGTGGCTTATTTTATGCAGCAAATAGGTAGTTTTTTAAGATAAAGTTAGATATGACATGGTTTGTGCCAAAGGAGGGAGTAAAATGTGAAGGGGAGGGAGAACCTATACACAGATATCTATGTACAAACAAATGGTACAAACAAAGCACTAGGAGGAAGTGAGCAGTAGAGGATCCATTCATACCAGATGTGGAGAAAACTTATAGAACACAGGCTCATTGATATAGGCCTTAAATTGTGGATACCTTTCCTTAGGCATGGTATGGATATTTTTTTCTAGTAAAATTATCTTTGTGATACAAGAGACCAAAAGGACACAGTAGTTCAAGGAGTGTTTCACAAAGGAGCAATGTTAGTTAAAAAACAAACAACAAAACTCATAAAAACAAACGAAAGAAAGAAAGAATATGCTGATATCTTCTAGGAGGGAAACTGAAATGCCAGTGTATGACATCTGTTTTCTTTAATATGAGAACAAAGTCTCTAAGTTTCAGAATAAGAAAGTAACGCAATCATAGCAACCCATTACAAAGATCAGTCTGACTTCCCCAATTCGTTTGGAGTATTTTGGAGAGGTCGTGAGAGTTGGACAATCACTTAGGAAACATTATCAGTACACCAATATTTAGATGACAAGAATTGAAATAGAATGGAGACAACTTAGAAAAAAGAAGGCACCCATATGAAGAGACTTAACAATGTATTTTAACAGTATATTTAAATTTGAAATCACTTGCTCAGATCAACATAATAAAAAAAGAAATATTTATATTATCAAGTTTATCACTGTCTAGTATCATGTCCTTCTGCATATAAGTTTCTTCCCAATATGCTGTTACAAAGCCAAGGGAGGCCGATCACTTTCTCCTCTGCCTCCCTGCCGTTCCAACAAGTATCATTATCTCTAATCCCAGCCTTGCTTATCCTGCTGAGCATCCAATAGCTATTAAAGATAGCTTTTTGCAGTATTAACTGAAGCCCTGAGTTCAGTGGAAGCATGTGGATATTTTGGCATATTTTAAACCATGCTTTTTTGAACAGCTTATTAGAATTTATCTAAGATATTTGGAGCTAAAAAACTTATTCACCTTCCCTGGCTTGGAACTTAGAGCTAGGAAGTTGTATGCTCTTATTTGGGGATTCATATTGATTAATGGAAATGTGTTTACTGTGTTTGGATGTAAAATGTGTTGTGAAATCAAAATTTGCTAATGTCATAAGATAACAAAGGCATCAATAGCACTGATATTTAAAATTTATCAGTAAAGTCAAACCAAGACATTACTAGAAAGAATAACATGTCATCCCTTCTTAAAAGTTCTTATACACATGGGAGCACCTGAGTGGCTCAGTCGGTTGAGCGCCCGACTTCGGCTCAGGTCATGATCTCGCAGTTTCGTGAGTTCGAGCCCCGCGTCGGGCTCTGTGCTGACAGCTCAGAGCCTGGAGCCTGCTTCAGATTCTGTGTCTCCCTCTCTCTCTGCCCCTCACCTGCTCATGCTCTGTCTCTGTCTCTCAAAGATGAATAAACATTAAAAAATAAAAGTTAATACACATGAAATTCTTAGTGCAACTCTTTAGGCTAAAATCCTTTTCCCTTTCTGTCAGAATACCTTCCTACCAAGTGAAGATGCTAAGTTACTAATTTGTGAGTTAGGCCAACTTTGAAAGAGCTAGATGGAAATGCACCTATGAGCAAGTCACTCTATGTGCCTCTCTTACTTTTCATTGTTTCATTCTGTTAAATTTAAGACCCTGACTTATTGATCTTTAAGCATTCTTCCAGATAACTGATGTGATCCCTACTTTACCTTCAAATATGAATAGATAGATAATGTGAGGTACCTACCGAAATAAAATGTTCAAAAAGTAAATGTGTTAAAGCATTATCAGGTAAGTTCAGGAAATCATTATGCTTCATAATGATAAAATGTGTACATAAAGGTTTTATCTTCATGATACCAAGTAGTGACAAATGATTATACAACACACACACACACACACACACACACACACACACACACACACACCACACAAATACACATCATTCAGTGAGCATATTTTCAAACATCTGGATCTTTTACATTATGGAGACCAAGACATCCAGATGTTTTCACTGAGTTTTAGTGCTAGGCATATTGTCAATATATCCCCTGAGGATCTCCATATTACTAACCCCAAAGAAGAGTATATGCATGGTGTTGTGTGTGTGTGTGTGTGTGTGTGTGTGTGTGAGAGAGAGAGAGAGAGAGAGAGAGAGAGAGAGAGAGAGAGAGAAGGAGGAAACATGCCTACCCTCCTACTTCACAGAGTATAACATAGTGCATCCTACAACCACTTGTGGGAAAAATGAGCAAGATTTTTCATTTCTCCAGCTTAATGTCATCTTGACTTTGATCTCAGACTTAAAGGAAGGATTTACCATGACTTCATCCCTACACTAACAAAGAATATTTATTTCAAACATCTTTCTGTCTATAATTTGTGTGTACGTGCTTTCACAGTGTCTAGTGACTTACCCTGCATTTTATTCCTCTTGAATTCTTACTCTTGAATATATGTATATTTGCACTATCCTTTTGTTCCTCACTGTGTTTGTGTGGAAACAGGTGGGGAAAACTCATTCAGTGAACTGCATGACTACTTGGGTCACCAAAGGAGCCTGCTTTCCTGACTTGTCAGTTCAAGTTACTGTAAAAGGAATAGCTCTTAAAAATGCATGACTTCATGTGGTCAAATGTGTCAAAAATGGTTTAAAATAATACAATCCTAAGAACCATAGGGGGTGGGAGGGAACAGCAAAAAGAATTACTGGTATTTTCTTTCCCCATATCCCGTATTTATAGCCAGTGCCATAAAGGCACACCAGGAACACACGGGAGATGTGGTCATTTTCTCCAAATAAGTTTTGCCAAAATTACTGCATTTACCACTGATACACTTACTAATTATCTCAATATGTACTGCTGGAGTATCGATCTCTAAATGTCCATATGTTTTGACCTGGAGGCAATTCTTGCTTTAATCATCAGATGGGGAAGGACACTGTGGAACAACACAACTTGTGGATGCTGTAGTGTAACACTTTGGGGATAATCGTAACAGAAATCACATTCTTAGGGGGAATAATTTACAAGTTTTAAAACAACCCTACTCTTTCACCTTACGTGAAAAGAAGCACGCAACAGTACTAAATAACTACCAGCATTTTCTAATTTTCAAAGTTGTATCAGTGCACATTTTACTGGGATGCTCTGAGTCACACATAATTTTAAGACAAATAGTTGTGAGGTAGAAAATGATTTTAGTTTTCTAATAGATGGGGGAGTTATTGTGTATATTATGCACCTAATAACAAAGAAAATAGCCTTTATTTATATTCTAAGGAGCTCGGTAGTTAAAACATTTTTTTTCTCTTTAAAGATGTTAATTTTGTATTTTGAAAGTCACATTCCTTATCTTACACTCTATTCACTGATGTTACCAAATTCAGCAACAATGTGTGCATAGGTTTACATCGACAAACTATCTTTACTCACACAAATTCAGGAAATTGATGTACAGTAACATAATCTCTGCCCTGAAAAGCAGCTCGGTGCATCAATGTAGATTTAGTTCACAAACTGGTGCACCAAAATTTTGCAGGTGCAAATTTGGAAGCACTTTCAAAATCATAGCACATTACTTCATTCCTGAAAAATGCTAGTATATTAGCCTGAGAATTTCAGAACGCAAATATTTCATTCTGGAAATTCATGAAAGCCTAAACTTAAGTAGATTGTCATTATTTTCTTAGCCTAAAAGCAAAGACTAAATGTATTTTAAGGTATTTTTCTTTGTAAATTCAGGCCTGCAATAGCTGTTCAGGATAAACAAACAGTTGGCAAGGAACTCCCTCTTGTGGTCAAACATTCTTAATTAAAAAAAAAAGAGATTTGTACTCAACTGATGGTCTGGATTATTAAAATGTGGGTCGCTTGTAACCATTAAGATTAACAATACTGATATAAGTGGTTTTACTGAAGCAATTCATTGCAAATTAGACCTAAATTCTGGAACATATGCTCTTAATTTTTCCTAAAAACACATCTTTGCACTGCTGTTCAGGAAACCCACTTAGAATTTCATTTTCTGAGGTTTCTTGTTACTTTTAAAATATTATGACATTCTTTTAAAATTATATGCACACACACTTATAATGCATGTGTGTGTAGGTATGTGTGTGTGTGTATATTATGCATGTGTGTGTGTGTGTGTGTGTGTGTGTGTATAAATTGTCACAGAGTAGGAGACATGTATGAATTGAGTATTGTAAGAAATTTACATGCTCTTTGTTTTGATCTCAGCACTTTGATTTCTCATAGTTTCTAAAATTGTGGTACTGCTAAATGTTTTTTTAAGCAGGAAAAACAGTTTCCATATGCTGTTAACTAGTGCTTTCCCAGAGTACACAGGCAAGAGTCTGGTGTCAGAGGCAATAAATGCCTGACATCCAATCAAAAATGTCCTAAACACTTATTATGAATGAGGCAAATTACCAGACTCCAAATGAAGCTGACAAATTATAATTTTTTTCTCTGATTGTTCAACTTAAGCAATGCTTCCAACCACTTCACAAGATCAGTAATAGACACTATCTGTCCTAGTAGTGAGTATGCAATTCATTTCCACAATATCAAATTAAAACCTGATGCCAAGAAGCTGGGGATTTAACTTATCTTCTGACAGCACATCAAAGGTCGGGAAGAAGGCCCTGTGCTCAGATCAGGTCACTGCTGTCAGTTCAAATACTAACGATACAATCTCAACCAACTTCTTTTGGGAATGACTTTCAATATGAGCAAAAGAAGGCTTCAAAGTTCAATCAAGTCATTATTTAGGGAGAAAGAGAGGAAAGAGAAAGAGAAGGGAGAGAGAAAGAGAAATGCTGATCATAGAAGCTCTACAGTTTGTGCAAGAAATGTCTACACGTAGAGAGAGCTATTTTTATACATGTGCTAGTTCCAACATCCGTTTGCCTGCCTAAAGTTAAGCACTCAATTAATCATCAGCCAAATGATGCACTTACACTTTCTTTACACAAGCTAGGGAAGAATATGCATGACAAGACAAAATTGTTTGTCTTTAAATTTTTGTTCATATTTCTACCTGTGACTATTGTTAAGTTTTGTTGACTATGGTATATGTTATATTTTAATTTCCTTTTATTGGTATAACACCAGATATGTTCACTATAGAAAAATCAAAACTGTACAAATTTTTTAAAATGGTAGAAATATAAGAACATTTGTACTTCCCAAAACATGGGTAGCGTTCTAACAGTTTAAATAACACCATTTAATAGATACTGACTGATTTCTATTTTATATATAAGGTTTCTTTTTTAATAAGCTAATTTTTAACATCAGTATAATCTCTACTCTCTGTTGTACGAATGAACTGTATTTACTCAAGTCACCACAATCGAAGACATTTAAATATCTTTCTAACTTTTTCAATATTAAGAAAAAAGAACGTTCACATAGCTATATCATTATACACATGCCTAATTATTTAACAATACAATGTATTCTCAAATTAGTAAATTATAACAGATAAGATGACACGACTGTTTGATCAATGTGTTTGTACTTTTATTTTTAAATGTATATTTTAATAAAATTGTAACTATATTTCATGGATTCATTTTCAATTAAGTCAAATTTGAAATTTATTAAATATTGTTAAAAGAGTATATTTATTGAATTTTTTTCAAAAATCTAAGTTTCTTCAAAGGAAATTAATCTCTAAGGTCAATTTCTTGCCTAGAAAATATTAATGATCAATAAATTAACTCATACTATCACCACCATATGCCTTCCTTTAATTGATACTTTCACTCACTAAATAATGTCAAGATCTCTGTAATACTTTTGGAATTAAAAGGATGCCTTCAAAATAGTAACTGAGCTCTTTGCACTGTTAGAGAGAAACTGAGCATAAATTATCTTCTCTTAAAGGTAATTATGGGTTTGTAATATATTTTCTTATGATATGTTTTCCAGAAGGGTGGTTTATCTGATAAGAAAAAAAAAGAGTAAGGTAACAGGCACCTATGTATACAAAACCAATAAATCTATATTTTATCTACCTTTATATCCACGTTTATATTCCATTACATTAAATCTAAGATTCTATTCATTGTAGCATGTACAATTATTTTTGGCACCACTGGGGAAGAACAATCCTTGCCAAATAGAATCTTTGCCAATCCTTGCCTTGTCTTTGGTTATAACTTCTTTTAAAGAGCTTAAAATTTAAATTATTGTCTCAAAAATTAATGTGTATATAGTCAGAGTTATATAGTATACATAGAATTGTAAATAATTGTAAATAGAATTGTAAATAATTATACAATTGACCCTTTTTGAGTATGTGGGTCCACCTATATGTGGATTTTTATAGCACAGTCATGTAAATGTATTTTTTCTTCCTTATGATTTTTTCTCTAGCTTTCTTTATTGTAAGATTACAGTATATAATACATATAACATACAAAATATATTATTATACAGTTTATATTAGCAGTAGGGTTTCTAGTCAATAGTAGGCTATTTGTAGTTAAGTTTTGGGGAGTCAAAAGTTATATGTGGAGTTTTAAATAGATGGGGTGGAAGCCCTCAACCTTGCATGTTGTTCAAGGGTCAACTGTGTATAATTATGATAATATATACCAATAAATCTGTATACCTATAGATATAGACCACAGGATGTTGGCCATGATTTTAATGATACATTAAAATAAATTACTTACTTTAACTTATTTTAATGTAATGAGATTGTACTTCACACTTGGTCACTTTTTCTGGAATGTATGTTTAAATCCTTTTAAGTTATTGGGGCGCCTGGGTGACTCAGTCGGTTGAGCATCTGATTTCAGCTCGGGTCATGATCTCGCAGCTTGTGAGTTCAAGCCCTGCGTAGGGCTCTGTGCTGACAGCTCAGAGCCTGGAGCCTGCTTCAGATCCTGTGTCTCCCTCTCTCTCTGCCCCAACCCACTCTCATTCAGTCTCTGTCTCTCCCAAAAATAAATAAACATTTAGAAAAAGTTTTAATCATTTTAAGTTATAAAATAATCTATAAATGCACACATTACACACAAATAAGAAAAACAAAACAATACACAGTAAACCAATGGCTCCTGTACATATTTTAAAAACCTGGGGAAGTTTTATTTTAAATACTGCATCAAAACAGATGGCTTGTCTATGGTGCATCTTCTGTGTCTACAGCAGACATTACTACCATGTTTCAGCTATTCAAAGATGCCTTCAATGATCAGACACATCATCATTTTGCGTTTGACCAACAAAGAAAAAATACTGCTAATTAGACCATGATGTGTTAAACACATCTCAAATCCAGAAAAGGAAAAGTATCAACCTTAGCATATATAAAGCACTAGTCACTCACGATACTCTTTTCTACTAAATCTGAATACATCCTCAGATTATTTCTCATTGCAACATTCTTCACAGGCATACCAAAGAAGAAGGATAATTTTGAGATGGGAATGACTGGATATTGAGAACTCACTGTGATGACAGAGGGAAATTTGAAAAAACCCAGTCGGTAAAGAGGTTCAAGTCTTGCGATAGGATAAACCTAGAATGTCATGCGCCAATCTCATCTTGTCTTTTGGAAAAAAGTGAATTTACCTGCCCCCCCCCTTTTTTTTTAACGTTTATTTATTTTTGAGACAGAGAGAGACAGAGCATGAACAGGGGAGGGGCAGAGAGAGAGGGAGACACAGAATCTGAAACAGGCTCCAGGCTCTGAGCTGTCAGCACAAAGCCCAACGCGGGGCTCAAACTCACGGATCATGAGATCATGACCTGAGCCGAAGTCAGACGCTTAACCAACCAAGCCACCCAGGTGCCCCAACCTGCCCACTTTTAGAGATAAGGAACCTGTGGTTTGGATTAGTTCATAGCTTATACAAATTCAGTCATCCATCAGGAGTGCAGTTACTGAGATTAATTGGCAAATCCATCTGATTTCAAAACATATTTTCTCCACCACCTCAGAACACCACTCTGAAATTTACTTTTCAGGCAATTTGGCTCTACAAATTATTCCACAAATGAAAACGTACCTGTATACAATCAGAACTGGAATCTCCTGACATGGCCAGATGTTAATTTATATTTAATTTTATGTTATATATTTTGATTATTTGTCTACCTTCTGGCCACTTCCATACAGAAAAACTTGATACTGACACATGATCACACTCAACCTCCCAGGAATATTCACAATCATTCTTCACCTTTGACAGTAGATTTCTGTAGCTAATAACTCATATCAACATACTGGAACTGATGTTTCTCAAGTGTCTCTGCTACCTCCTTTGGTCTGACTCAAATCCCCCCCTCCCCCTCTCTGTCTCTCTCTCTGTCTCTCTCTCTCTCTCTCTTCCTCTTCCTCTTCCCCCTCTCTCTCTCTCTCTAACATTCGACATGGAAATGCTCTTGTGTTTCTGGCCCATCCTATAGTATCCTTTACAGAACTATGTCTTATATTTTAAAAATAGAATATAACTTAGCTCAATGAATAAAGTTTTCTATTTTTAAAATTACTGAAAGACTTCTCATAATGTCACTGCATGTCAAAGTAGACAAGATTTAGGACAAAGAGAAACAGAAATAGGTCAGTTAACCACAATATTTTTGGAGAAAACTGTCTGTAGTTTTAATAAAAGCAACTTACATGTTCATTCTAAGGAGACATTTTGTTCTTTGTGGAACATGCTACTCCATTTTAAGGCTTTTCTCTGTAAAGAAGTTGTTCCCTCTGGTGCCTCAAACTACTGCATAAGTGTATTGTGATCTTTCTTTCTTTCTTTTTTTGGTGGAAACCATGACTCTCTTGGGTGTATAACTCTGGTTTAAAGTGGCCCCTCAATTGTAAATGATCAAATTGCTACATGGACCATTTATACAGAGGTATTTCTTTCTGAAGCAAGAGTGAAATCAACTGTTTTTGTGCCACACCAGGGACCCAACATGCTCCAGTAGATAAGCCACTGGCCTAAGGATGTAAAATCTCTCACACTTTCATTTTGCTCATATGCTTTGTTATCTATTTAGAGCCATGTAGTTAAATCTTGTTCATTTGAATTCAGAGACATTAAAAACACCAAAGGAAAGGATTCAAAAATTAGATATTTCATGTTATCTGAAAATGAGCAAGTACTTATAGAACTTCTTTGACTTACAAAAAAAATGGAAATAGTTTATATTTTTCAAGGGAGGGTATCATGAGAAAAAAATGAATAAAACTTCCTTTATAAAAGTGGCCTAATATGGTATTCCAGAAGTCTTTGAATGGTGATACTGGTAACTAAGGTCCCCAAGTTTCTGTTTGGGGTTTAAAATATTTAATGAAAATGAGAGATAAGGCTACACAGCAGATTAAAATGTTAATTTCCCTGATTTTAACTGAAATTATTGTGACAGTATTTTCACTATCATGGCATTGTTTTTCATAATATTCAAAAGATTTTATTGGTGGTTATATTTACTTTTTAAAATAGGAAAAATATTAATCGATGCAGGTTGATAGGCAAAGATATTTTTATATACAGGATCCACTAAGGGAAAACAGTAAGAGGGCTAATTTATAATAAAATGTTAGAGTTGCAAAGATCTATAATTCCCTTTCTTTGATATTAGGCTGCTAAATAAGGAAAACACCTAAGATTATACTATCCCTTTGCCAAAAGTCAAGTATCAATACGTTTATAATTTAAGGAACCAAACACTAATGTAATTAGCATTTCAATGTATAAATATTAAAACTTCCTCAACCACAAAGATAAAAATATTATTTTCCTTTGTTATTTTGCTTTCCGTAATGGACGTACTTTCTCTCCTTGATCATTTTATATAGAATGGGTGTAATAACAATTGACAACTGAGTCAAGCTCATACACTGTTAAATCACCGAACAGGAATCCCTGACTTACTTCTTGGTATAAAGAAATGAAGAGACAGCTTTCATGATAAAATGTCCAGAATAGCCATTGTCAGCCAGGACTCAAATAAGAAATTTACTCTACTTCTCAAAAGTAATGAATTATTATTATCTCCATTGCCACAGCATGAGAGAATGCAGTGTAACTGAGAACCAGGGGCCAGCCAAACCAATCTTGTGTTAACACGCAATTAAAAAAAATTATTTATTAAATAAAAGTTTTAGGTGGGAGAATTTCAGTCAAAGTCACCTGGTGGGTTTACTTGTCATTTTCACCTTGATGACTTGAGCTTGCATAAACATTGTTTAAGTATATGCTATGAGGCCCTGGATAAAGGTGACCCTTTCTAGTACATACAATGTGTATTTGAAGAGCTATAATACTTGGAAGAAGAGTAATTAGTCCAATTACTTCCCTGATAAGGAGAAATTATACTCATATTTAGCTTTAAAGTCTAATTATATTAATTCCCTTATGTATATTTAAGATAAATAGTACAACAAATATTGCTTTTGTTCTGGAAAGTTGGGTCCGTCCTTCTCTTGAATTGTCAGATGTGTAAAGACCTTAGTTAAAGATCCTTTTCAGGAACTGTCATTTATGTATTCCTGGGCCAGCTACAACTAACCTGAATTTTATTAATAATGACTATGTTTCCCAGGTAGAAGGTGGAAAATGTAACCAGCACCTCATTTATAAAGTTCTTTTAGTTTCAGTTTTCTATTTACCTGAGTAGTAGGTTATATATAAGATACAGCTGGATATCAGAAAAAGAGCATTGAATACAAATTTAAAGATATGTAACACTGCATAGCATTTAGAGAACAGAATTGAGAGATAAGTTTCATGAGTTCAATTCTCCAATTGGCCAGATATAAGACTCCTAATAAATCAAGTGTTCAGTTTTCACATCTGTAAAATGGAGATAATATTATGATAATGGTGCTTGTTAAGAAGAGTGTATATACTACTTATTGCTATTAGTAACATCATGTAAACTGGAGCGTCAATTTCTTCATCACTAAAATGGAAATTTTATAAAGGCTCTCTATTTCTGACTACATTTTAGGAATTTTGTATTACATTTAATTATACATGCAAGGAAAAAACTTTTAAAAATAATTTTATATGTCACATGCAAGACAGATGAATTTCACTAATGCATGAGTATTTACTTCAACCTAGCATGAAGGTAAGATCTTTATTATAATGGACCTTCACATATTTGAAATGGTATTTAATGTGTATTGGGATGTATACACAACAAATCTGGGGATCGGTTATCCTCTGTGTAAAAAGGTAGAATATACACAAAAAAAAGTGTGTATCAGAAAATATCTTTAGAAAGAAATTATGGGAAAATAAAAAAAAAGGAAAGAAAATGAAACAGGAAGACAAGTAAAAAAATAGTTATTCGTGAACTGTTCTTCTAGATGTCTACTACTGATAGGTCTAAATATCCAAACATATAATGAATGATGAATGAATGAATAAATGAATGAATAGCAAGAATCACAAATTACAGCAAATAAAAATATACAGCTTTTGTAATTAAATGAAGGTGGGTTTTTATTTTTTTTTTAATTTTTTTTTCAACGTTTATTTATTTTTGGGACAGAGAGAGACAGAGCATGAATGGGGGAGGGGCAGAGAGAGAGGGAGACACAGAATCGGAAACAGGCTCCAGGCTCTGAGCCATCAGCCCAGAGCCTGACGCGGGGCTCGAACTCACGGACCGCGAGATCGTGACCTGGCTGAAGTCGGACGCTTAACCGACTGCGCCACCCAGGCGCCCCTGAAGGTGGGTTTTTAATGGCTTAAAACTGTTTTAACTATATTTTACATAAGCCTCATGTTTTAACTATATTTTACATAAGCCTCATGGAAACTACAAAGCAAAAACCTAGGATAGATACATAAAAGATAAAGGAATCAAAGCACGTAATCACAAAATCAAAAAAATAAATAAAAATACACAAAAAGGAAAGCAGAAAGAAAGAAAGTAACAAAGGATCTACGAAACACCCAGAAAACAATTAATGAAATGGCAATAATGGCAATAAGCCCTTACCTATCAATAATCACCTTAAATTTAAATTGATTAAATTCCCCGGCCAAAAGACACTTAGTGGATGAACGAATTGGAAAAAAGAAAAAGAAAGAAACAAATCCCTAACTATATGTGATGCACAAAATACTCACTTCAGCATTAACAAGAATATGGGCCACAGGTGAAGAGATGGAAGGTATTTCACACAAATGCAAACCAAAAGAGAAAAGGTGTAGGCACATTTGTATTAGACAAAATGGATTTTATTTACTTTATATTAAAGTTTATTTTTCTTTTGAGAGAGAGATCAAGAGTGGGAGAAGGGCACAGAGAAAGAGAGAGAGAATCCCAAGCAGGCTCTGTGCTGTCAGTGCAGAGCCTAATGTGGGACTTGAACTCATGAACCGTGAGACCATGACCTGAGCAGAAGTCAAGAGTTGGAGGCTCAACAGACTGAGCCACCCAGACTCCCCCAGACAAAATAGATTTTAAGCCAAAAACTATAGTAAGAGAAAAAGAAGGTCATGATATAATGAACACCTGAATGTATATTCATATGCATTCATATTCGGAGCACTTGAAGGTGTAAAAGAAATGCCAATAGACTGATAGGGAGAAATAGGAAGCGATACACCAATAGCAGAGGACTTCAAAATTCCACTTTCAGCAATGAATACATCATCCAGACAAACAACCCATAAGAAAACAAAGGACTTGAACTACTCTTTAGACCAAATAGAGCTAAGAGACAGACATAGAACATTTCAACCAACCGTAGCACAGTTCTTATCCTTTTCAAGTTCACACAAAATATTCACCAAAATAAATAATATGTTAGGCAAACAAGTCTTAATAAATTTAAATTGACTGAAACAGTATCAGGCATCTTTTCCAACCACAACAGTGTGAAACTTTAATTCAAAAACAGGAGGAAAGTTGCAAAATTTGCAAATATGTGGAGATAAAAACAGGCTCCTGAAGAGCCGATGATTCAAATAAAAAATCAAAAGAAATAAAAATATAACTTGAGACAAATTAAAATTACAACATACCAACACTTACAAGATGCAGCAAAAACAGTTTTAAGAAAAAGTTTCATAGTAATGAACTCTTAGTTGAAGGAATAAGAAAATCCCAAACAACCTAACTGAATACCTCAAGGAAATAGAAAAGACACTAAGCCCTAAGTTAGTAGAGGAAATAAGATCAATGCAGATATAAATGCAATAGAGACTATGAAGATAAAAGAAAAGTTAACAAAACTAGGAGGTTTTTTAGGTTTTTATTGTTAGGTTTTTTTTTTTTTTTTTTTTTTTTGGTTTGTTTGTTTTAACATTCACAGTATTAGCAAAGCTTTCCTTAGCGTAACTAAGAAAAAAAGAGAGGCTGCAAGACTTTTAACTAAAGAGAACAAAGTGATAATTACTAGAGGAGAGATGGGTGGGGAGGTGGGGAGATGGGTTAAATAGGTGATGAGTATTAAGAAGGGCACTTGTGATAAGCACTGGATGTTCTATGTAAGTGATAAATCACGAAATTCTACACCTGAAACTAATATTACCCTGTATGTTGACTGACTAGAACTTAAAACTTGGAGGGAAAACAAAATCTAGGCACTTCCCTAGAGAGAGAGAGACACAGAGAGAGGCCTCAAATAAGTAAAATCACAAACGAAAGAGGATATGTTATAACCGATAGCACACTAATACAAGGGGTCTCAAGAAACTACTATGAACAGTTATACACCAACAAAGTGAGTAACCTAAAATAAATAGATAAATTTCTAGAAACAAGCAGCCTACTAAGACTGAATTATGAAGAAATAGAAAATTCAGACAGACCGATCACCAGTAAGGAAATTGAATCAGTAATCAAAAATCTCCCAACAATGTCCAAGACAAGATCGCTTCACAGGTGAAGTCTACCAAACACCAGTGTCAAGCACCTGGGTGGCTCAGTCAGTTAAGCATCCAACTTTAATGATCTTTAATGATCATTAAATGATCATTATTAAAATTAAAAATATTAAAAATAATTTAATGATCATTTAATGATCTTTAAGGAACTTTCATGATCTCGTAGTTGGCGAGTTCAAGCCCCACATCAGGCTCAGTGCTCACCGCTCAGAGCCTGGAGCCTGCTTCGGATTCTGTGTCTCCCTCTCTCTCTGCCCCTCCCCCTCTCAAAAATAAACATCAAAAAAATTTTTAAAGAGAATTTGTGTCAATCCTTTTTAAACACCTCCAGAAAAAACTGAAGACAGAACACATCCAAATTCATTTTAATATGTTTCAAACTACCAATACCAAATCCAGAGGACACTACATGAAAAGATAATACAAGCAAATACTCTTAGTGAACACAGATGCAAATATTCTCAATAGAATATCAGGAAGCCAAATTCACAGCACATTAAAAGGATCAGAGACCATGATCAAGTAGAATTTCACCTTGGGAAACCATTCTTATAAGAATGATTAAACATCTGTAAATCAATTAATGTGATATGTAATATTAACAAAATGAAAGATAAAAATCATGATTATTTCAATAAGCGCAGAAAAAGCACTTGACAAAATTTAACACCCTTTAGTGATTAAAATCTTCAATAAATTAGGTATAGAATAAATGTATCTCAACATATAAAAGGCTGTATATGACAAGCCCATCACTAACATCATACTCAATGGTGAAAACCTGCTCACTCTTCCTCTAAGATTAGGAACAAGACAAGGATGTCCACTCTTACCACTTGTTACTCAACACAGTACTGGGAGTCCTACTTAGAGAAATTAATCAATTGAAGAAATAAAAGGGAACCAAATAAGAATGGAAAAAAGTAAAAATGTTTACAGACATCATCTTATATAAAGAAAGTCCTCGATATTCCAGCAAAAAAAAAAAAAAACCAGAATTCATAAACAAATTCAACAGTTTCCAGATACATAATCAAAATAGAAAAATATGTGCCATTTCTGCACAATAGCAACAAAGTATCAAAAAATTTTAAGAAAACCATATCAATTACAATAGCATTGAAAAAATACTTAGCAATAAATCAAGGAAGTAAAAGATTGGCACATCACAAAGTATAAAACATTGATAAAAGAAATCAAAGACACAAATGGAAAGATATTTCATGTTCATTAACTGGAAGAATTTTTATTGTCAAAATATCCATGTTTTCCAAAGTAATTTAGAGATTCAATGGAATCCCTCTCAAAATTCCAATGTAATTTTTCACAGAAAAAGGGGAAAAAATACTAAAATTTGTATTTAATGTTACATATCCCCAAAGCTTATTTAATCTTGAGCAAGATGAACAAAGATCCATGAGACTTTCTGATTTCAAAGATCCATGAGACTTTCTGATTTCAATATATAATAAAGCTAAAGTAATCAAAACAGTATGATACTGGCATAAAAACAGACACAAAGTTCAAGGGAGTGGAATAGGTATTCCTGAAATAAATCTATGCATTTATAGTTAATTCACCTTTGACAAAGTTGTCAAGAACAAGGAACACACAATGGGAAAGGAATGTGTCTTCAATAAATGTTTGGATTTCTACATGCAGAAGAAAGAAATTGGACTCCTACCTCATTGTATATATAAAAACAACTCAAAATGGAATAAAGATTTAAATGTAAAAGGATACCATAATGAAATTAGAAGATAACCTAGGGAAAAAGATTTGTGACATTGTTTTGGGAAATAATTTTTTTTTGGTTATGAGCCCAAAAGTAGAATCAACTAAAGAAGAGACAAATGGGACTACATCCAACTAAGAAGTCTCTGCACAGCAAAGGGAAATCAACAAAATGAAAATGCAACCCACAGAATGGAAGAAAATGTTTGCATACCATATACCTGATAAGGTAGTAATAGCCTAAAGATATAAGGGACTTTTACAATTCAATAGCCAATACAATAAAATAAAATAACCCAAATTAAAAAAATGGAAAAAAGACATAAATAGATAATTTTCCAAAAAAGGCATACAAATGACTTAAAAGGAATCTGAAATGATGCTCAATATCACTAATCATCATGGAACTGCAAATAAAACCACAATGAGATTAGACCTGACAGGTCTCTTCACCTGTTAAGATGTCTGTCATCAGAAAGACAACAGAAAAGAATTGGAAGGGATGTGGAGAGGAGGGAAGTCTTCACACTTCAGTGAGGATCTAAGTTTGGTACAGCCGTTATGATAAAGAATATGGATCTTCCTCAGAAAGTTAAAAATAGAACTTATGATACAGCAATCCGACTCCTGTGTATATATCCAAAAGAAATGAAATTATTATCTGGAAGAGATAGGTGCACTCCTAGATTTACTGCAGCATTATTCTCAAAAGACTTAATATTGAAACAATTGTCCACTGACAGATGAATGAATAAAGAAAATGTGATTATATCACATATGATATATACACATAAAATGTATGCATATACTATTTATATGCATCTTTATACACATTTGTGAATCTGTACATATTCGTAGATACACACAGACACAATGGAATATTATTTGACCTTAGAAAAAGTAGGAAACAACATTGATGAACCTGGAGGATATTATGCTAAGTGAATAAGCCAGTCACAGACAAATACTGTGTTGTATCATTTATTTGTGTATCTTAACTACGGAAAATAAACTCATAGAAACAAAGAGAAGAATGGTGGTTTCCAGGGGGGCAAGAATAGTTTAGTAAATGTTACTCAGAAGGTACAAACCTTCAATTATAAGATGAGTAAGCTCTGGATATCCAATGTACAACACTTTAACTGTTGTTAACAATACTGTATTTTATACTTGAAAGATATGATTCACCCAACTCACACATGGAGAAATTAGTAATTTGAGTAAGCCCATATCCAATATATTGAAACAAAAACTTATAACCTTGCAATAGAAACCAAAAAGCAAACATAGTTTCACCTCTGAAATCTATAAACTGTTTAAGAAAGAAATGATAATCTCTACAATCTCTTCCAAAAAACAGAGGCAGAGAAGAAATTTCCTAACTCATTCAATGAGGTGAAACTTATTCTAATACCAAAACTAGATAAAGACATTATAAGAAAAGACAGATGATAAGCCAGTATCTCTCATGCACGTGGATGTAAAAATCTTCAACAAACTGTAAGCAAACAATCCAACAATGTATAGAAAGAATTATACACCACAGACAAGTGAGGCTTCTTTCAGGTATACAAGGCTGGCTCAATAGAAAATAAATTAACAAAATCCATCACATCAACAGGCTAAAAAAATCATGTGATTATGTTAGCAGATACAGTAAAAGTATTTGACAAAATCCAACATCCATACACCCATACATGATAAAAACTCCTAGCAAATTGAATATAGAGTAACTTCCTCAACTTGATAGAGAACATCTATAAAAACTTACAGGTAACATCCTATTTAATGGTGAGACAGTAGATGATTTTCCATTAACATCGGGAACAAGGTAATATCTTTTCTCACTATTCTTATTAAACATTGTACTGAAAATCCTAGCTCATGCAATAAGACAAGAAAAAGAAATTCATAAGAACACAGATTGGGAAGGAAGAAATGAGACTGTTTTTGTTCACAGGCGATCCAATTGTCTATGTTAAGCAAAATACCAAACAACTGACAAAAAAAATTAATAAATGAGTATAGCAAGTTTCGAAGATACAAGGTTAATAAGCAAAAGCCCATGTTTTTCTCTGTATCAACAGTGAAATTTAAATCCCATAACTTGCATTAAAATTATTAAAGTGAAATATTTTGTTATAACTCTAATAAAATATGTTTAAAATCTATATGAGGAAAACTAAAAACTCTGATGAAAGAAATAAAAAAATTAAGTAAAATATAGAAATGTACAAATATATATAAATAAAAATATATATTCTAAACAAACTATGTATATAGAAAGTTATTCAAAGTTCCAAGATAAAAAGACTCAATATTTGTAAGACAACATTTCTTCTCAACTTGATATACACAATCAATACAATACCAACCAAAAACTGAGTAGATGACTTCCTGTATATCGATAAAATAATTCTAAGTTTATCTAAAGTTTATATGCAAAGTTAAAAGACCTAGATTAGAAAAGACTGAAGTTGGAGGACTTACAATGACAAATCTCAACACCTACCAGAAACCTCTAATAATTAAGAGAATGTGGAATAAGAAAATAATAGACAATGAGCTCAATAGAACAAAGATCTAGAAATCAAGTTATCCAAATACAGTCACCAATATTTGACCAAGTAACCAAGTCAATTCCATGAGGAAATTATATTCTTTACAACCAGTGATACTGGAACAACTGGACAACCATAAACCAAAAAAGAAAAAGAAAAACAGAAAACAAGAATCTAGATATAGAACTCATCTTAACAAATTTCACAAAAATTGAGTCAAAATGAGATATAAATCTAAATGTGAAATGCAAACAATAAAAATTTCATAAGGGAAATGTACATGACCATAGGATTGGTGATGAGTTTTTTAGATACAATAACAAGAGTATGACCTATAAAAAAATCGGTAAATTGGACTTTATTAAGATAAAAAAAATCTACTCCATGAAAAGCAATGTCAAAAGACTGAATACATATGCCACAGAATAGGAAAAAATAATTATAAACACAGATCTGATATAAGATTTGTATCCAAAATATATAAAGAACTCTTTAGGGGTGCCTGGGTGGCTCAGTCAGTTAAGCATCAGACTCTGATTTCAACTCAGGTCATAATCTCACAGTTCTTGGATCCAAGCCCCCTGTCAGGCTCTGTGTTAACAGTGCCGAGGCTGTTTGTGATTCTCTCTCTCACTCTCTCTCTGCCCTTCCCCTACTCGCTTGTGTTCTCTGAATAAATAAATGAGCAAGCAAACAAACAAACTTAAAAAATGGAAAAAAGAGAACTCTTTAAAAACAAGAAGAAAACAACAGTGATGAAACAACTAAAAAGTAGACAAAAAATCTGAACAGATACCTCACCAAAGAAAATATAGAATAAAAAACATATAAAGTATGCTTTAAAAATCATGTCATAGGGAACTGAAAATGAAAACAATAAGCTATCAGTACAAATCTACTAAAATGGCTAAATTCAAAGCACCGATAATACCAAATATTGGTTATTACATGGAGCAATGGAAACTCTCATCTGTTTCTGGTAAAAATGAACAATGGCATAGCCACTTTCAAAGACAGTTTTTGCAGATTCTTACAAAGCTAAATATCGACTTGTCATAAAAGCCAGAAATTAGGCTCCTGAGTAATTTAATCAATTGAGTAGAAACCTTAATGTTCACCCAAGAACCTGTACACAAATGTTTATAGCAGCTTTATTCATAATCACTAAAAACTGGAAGCAACAAAAATGTCCTTCAAAAGGTAAATGGATGGGGGCACCTGGATGACCAATCAGTTAAGCACCCGACTTTGGCTCAGGTCATGATCTCATGGTTTGTGAGTTGGAGCCCTGCTTGGGTGTCTGTGCTGACAGCTCAGAGCCTGGAGCCTGCTTCAGATTCTGTGTCTCCCACTCTTTCTGCCCCTCCCCTGCTCACACTCCATGTCTGTTTCTCAAAAATAAATAAACATTAAAAAAAAATTTATCAAGGCAAGAAAATACACGGAGGAAATTTAAATGTATATTTCTAAATGAAAGAACCCAATCTAAGAAACATACTATATGATTACAAGTATACGACATTCTGGAATAGCCAAAAATATAGAGACCTTAGAGGTTCCCAGGGTTTGAAGGCAGGATGAATAGGTGGAACACGAGAGATTTTTAGGAAGATAAAACTATTCTATATGATGCTATAATGCTAGACATAACAGCATGCACATGTCAGAAATGTACAACACAAAGAGTGAAACTCTATGTAAGTATGGACTTGAGTTAATAAAATAAAACAATATCTGATGTGGATCAGTAGAACTTATTGAATGTGAAATAAGTTGCCTCATTATTTTCAAGATGCTTAATGTAAATTCTCAACTGAACATATTATACATTGACTTGGCTCTGTAGAACTCCAAAACAAGCTCAAAAAATGAAAAAGTTGGATAATTTTGATACAATGTAATCTACTTTTTAAAATTAAACTGACTGGATTTAGATATATATACAGTGTTAGTATATTTTGAAACCCAATGTGTTATAAGCAGAAATGTTTCCCCCCAAATTCATATGTTGAAGTCCTAACCCCCAGTGCTTCAGAATGTGAGTATACTTAGAGAGACATTTTTAAGAGGTAATTACACTAAGATGAAATGATTAGGGTGGGCCATAATCCAATACATTTGATGTTCTTATAAAAATATATTAGGATACAGACTTACACAGAGGGCAGAGCACAAGAAACCAAGAGGAAGAGAACCAACAGGAATGGAAAAAGCCAACTAGAAGAACTTCTGAGAAAATCAACCTTGCCAAAAACTTGCTCTCAGACTTCCATTCTCCAGAATTTTGAGAAAACAAATTTCTGTTGTTTAAGACACCCAATTTGTGGCACTTTAATGGCAGCCCATAAGACAACTGGTTAAAGGTGACTTATTTAATCTAGTACTGCAAATACTTCTGTTATCATGATGAAGTTTATTATCACAATGAAGTTATTGGTGAGAGTATGAACTGTTCATTTTATTATATCTATTTTCTCCTCAATTTTGAAACAATAATGGTGTTTAAACCTGGGGCATTGATCAAAGAAAAAATACTATGCATCAGCACAGAGTTGTATTTTTTTTAGGTTTATTTATTGATTTTTAGAGAGAAAGTGCAGTCAGCACAGAGCCCGATGTAGGGCTTGATCTCATGAACTGTGAGAACATGACCTGAGCTAAATCAAGAATCCAATGTCTAACAGACTGAGCCACCTAAGCGTCCTGAGCAGAGGGTTTTCTTTTTACGTGGAGAAAAAAAAAAAGGTAATGTAATGTACTTTTAAACATTTTTTATAAATAACACTGTTAAAATTCCTTAACGTTTTATAATTTATTCGACTCGATCAATGTAGATTATATCATATGACAAATTTGACAATTTTGTGTCATGAAATCAAAAGAAAATAAAATACAAACTTTGTTTTTTTTTTTAATTTTAAAATCTGCTGGTATTTATTAATGGATCCAGATAATACTAGCCTATATAATGAACTATGCTTTGAGAATACATAGTTCAGTTTGTGTTTATTCCATTATAGTACTTAATCCAAATTGTGGTTTTTTGAGTGCACCTGTTTATTTTTGTGTAGCTGAGAGTATTTGTGTATGTATGAGTATATGTATGTAGATACAAGCATATATATATTAAGTGTATATGAACCTGTGTCCGTTTGCATGTGCACGTTTGTGCATGCCAATATGTCTGCATACAAGTGTTACTATGTGAGGGCAAAAATGAAACGTGTTTATTTGTGTATGTGCACTTCTGTGTGTGTGTATGCATACGAAATATATAACATGGATATGTGTGAGCACACATGTGCATGGGAGGTGGCATCCTTGGTATAAAACACAGTGCCTGCCACATACTGACCCCCAAAATTTTCTTAAGTGAAATAGTGAATACATTGTTTTCAACATTTTATTTTAGTTTCCAACTGACACACTTTCTATATAAATTTGAAATGTGTAAATTGCTTTCATATTAATTACACTATCATTATATTTATCTATTTGACCAAGAAATATGACTTTATCTGGAAGAATTGAATAGTGTTTTAAAGTCATATTTTTGTCCATTATTTTATATGATTTGAATCATCTTATGTTACTATTAGCCTCGTAGCAAATATTTCAAATTTAAAGTATTTTAAGCTCCACGTCCAACTTGTACTCCAAGTTTGAAAATAAAAACTTATGTCTAAATCTAATGGTACAAATGGTAGAAAGTATTGTAATTTTTAAAACTTTAAATTTTATCTATGTCCAATATAAACTACAATAAACTATACAATAGTTGTATGTATGTAGAACAATATGTAGAACATATGTAGAACATATGTAGAAATATGTAGAACAAAGATTCTGATGCATTAAAAACAAGCTTACTTTATTTTCTTCACATCGCTTAAAATCCTTGGTTGCTCTTCTCACGTTTTCATGACAGTTTAAGACAGAAAAAAAATTTAAGACAATCATTTTTCTTCTTCTTTTGTTTTCCTTTTCTAGTTTTCAACATTTTCTGAAAAGAATCCTGTCATTTTTTTCCAAATCTTTTATTTTCTTTCCAATGTGCAATATTCTAAGAAGACTGAAAATATTTTCTCTCATTGATATATCTTCCCTATTCATTCCTTTTTTTTTTTTTTTTGACACTTCATTATTTTTTCTCATGTTGTGTTTTGAATGTTAAAATTGTCATAGCTGTTTATGTTCTTTTTACTTGTTTTGGACAAAATATTCAATCATCATCAAAAGTCTCAATAAATGGTTTTATATATTTAACAAAAACAAGTTGTTAAAAAATTTTTTTTGAAGGTACTGTTTTACTCAACAAAGAACATAAATGAAAAAAATCTTTCAAGTATGTTTCACTTTTTCAAAATTCAAATCTCCTAAAGTTTGTGAAATTTCATGGAGGGTATTACATTACTAATTCTAATGATTTTTAAAAAACTGTTTAAAGGAAGAATTACCAAAACTGTTATGAAATATTAATTCAAGTAATATGAAAAATTAACAGATAAATAGAGTCACCTGTCCTGTTTCTCATATACTTAATTACTTTTATTACTTTTATCTTGCCCTGCAACTCAAAGTTTTCAGTGATTTTGGTGATGGGTCATCTACATGTCATCAGTCATTTATAGGCTCATGCAATTTAGAAGAGAACTAACTTTACATAACTTTGTCTAGCATTTTCTAACATATATTGTTAAGGTAAACAGATGTATGTCCATAGAGATTTTTTTCTCTTCAAACAGTATCCTTAATTCATCTATTTATTAACTTAAGTTCTAAAATTACTACACTGCTTGATTTTGAGGCTAATAAGTATGAAAGCATTTTCTTTGAACCTGTGGTAGAGGGAATACATTCCATTCCAGGACCATTGAATTGTTTAATAGGACTTACAGCAAATGGGTATAGTAGGAAAAAAAGCTAGAAATGTATAAAAGGATCAGGTCTTAGGGAAATTTCAATGGTGCATCAAAACATTTTATTGTCGGGGCGCCTGGGTGGCGCAGTCGGTTAAGCGTCCAACTTCAGCCAGGTCACGATCTCACGGTCCGTGAGTTCGAGCCCCGCGTCAGGCTCTGGGCTGATGGCTCAGAGCCTGGAGCCTGTTTCTGATTCTGTGTCTCCCTCTCTCTCTGCCCCTCCCCCGCTCATTCTCTGTCTCTCTCTGTCCCAAAAAGAAATAAAAAACGTTGGAAAAAAAAAAAAAAGATTATAAAACATTTTATTGTCTGTGGTGCCTGGGTGGCTCAGTTGAGCCTCTGACTTCGGCTCAGGTCATGATCTCAAGGTTCCTGTGTTTGAGCCCCATGTCCGTCTTGGTGCTGACAGCATGAGGCTTGCTTCAGATTCTTTGCCTCCCTCTATCTCTGCCCCTCCCCTGCTTGCATACCATGCAAGTGCGTGTTCTTTCTCTCTCTCAAAAATAAATAAACATTAAAAAAATTACTCTGTGAATATTAACCTTAAGGTTTAGGGGGTGAGACGTAACCTGATCATATCTAAATGTTAGCAGGTTTAAAATGTGTTGAGACTGGAAGTGGGGAGATGAATTAAACTGCCAAACTTCAAGTGATACACAGTAAAAGTCATAACAAGACAAGATTAGTAGAGAATTGCATACAATTGAAATAGATGAAACTGAGAAGCCAAAGATTTAAAACACCAAGGAACTGGCTTGGGTAAAATGAGAGTCAGAATGTCAGAGGATTAATTACCCAAAAAAACTACTACAGGCTTGCCTAAGAGGCACAAGGAAACATCACAAAATGTGGAATCATGTAGAAGGAAGAGATGTTAGGAGAAAGATGACCAATTTGATTAATCAAAAATATAAATGTAATGAGGGTCAATGGCACCTGTTTCCTCTTTAATCTGGAGTCTAGTGTTTGTATAAGTTACTTAGTCTAATGGATACATATGGAACATCCCACAAAATTAGATATAGGTAAGGGAACTGGGACCAATATAAATGTAGCTTATGACTTTTAGATTTTAGGGTTTATGGGTCTTTACCTCAACTTTAATACTGTAAAGTGTAATTGCTATTCAACAAAGTCTAATATTGTTTTGGTTCTTTAAACACATTTGTCAAGAAATATACAAATAACAAATATTAAACTTTCTCATTAATCAAACCTCAATCCATCTTCCCCCTTCCCGTCTATTTATCTATCCACCCATCTAACATCTGCTGATGTTCAAGGGCCCAGGAAAATGTTTCAAATTACTACAAATCCACCAGAGATAATACAAAACCTTTTTTTAATGATAGACTAAGATTGTTTTCTTATTTAAAAATTTGCATTGGGGTGCCTGGTGGCTCAGTCAGTTAAGCCTCTAACTCTTAGTTTTGGCTCAGGTCATGATCTCATAGCTTCATGGGTTTGAGCTCCACGTTGGGCTCTGCACTGGCAGTGTGAAGCCTCCTTGGGATTCTTTCTCTTCCTCTCTCTCTGCCCCTCCCCCACTTGTGCTGTCTCTTTCTCCAAATATATATATATATATATTATATATATATATTATATATAATATATAATATATATACATTATATATGTGTGTGTATACATATAAATTTTGCAAATGTAATAAATTCTTACATGAATCTTTTAAGTAATATAATTCATACTATTTCAACCATTATAAGTATAATACAATTTTAGTTTATCCCTTAAACCTTATCCCTATTTCAAAATTATTTCCAAAGACATATGATCTCAAGTGTTCTGAAAATTCTGAATACAATGTAGACTCTTTATTCTTTCCCCAAATCCCATTTTGTACATCTAACCAAAGTTTAAGTTATAGTTATGACTCAAGTAAGTAGTCGAATGCAATAACATTCATATAAGACACTGATTAACTCAAAATTTCAAAAGAATTTCATTTAACACCTAAATCCCTGCAAAAATGCCCAAAGGAATAGTGATATACTGCAGTTGGAGACCACAGTCTTCATAAACTCCCTTTCCATACTCTAAAATCAATTGTCTTTTATTCCTTTATGCATCTATCGATTCAACAGGAAAGATGCTTTTATAAAAATCAATGTGCAAAGGACTCCTTTTATGGTCTTTTGTCTCTTCACAAGGTTGTTTGACGTTTTATTATGAATAGTAAGTGCTCCTGATGATCGAAATGGAAAAGTTATTTCTAACATTCTACAAATAAAAGAACGGGGTATCATTGTTATGTCATGATACAAAGTTTCTATTTCATTTCCCACTTGTAAATATCCTCTTCAAAACTTTATTTACCTGCATTAAAGGAAGATTTGCTTTTGAAAAGTTCTATCTACCACTTTCATTCACCAACTCTTCATCATTTAACGAATCTGAATAGTAATTCATACTTAACTCTCCCTCTCTATGATGTAGTATATAAGACAGTTAGTGAATAATGATCATTATGCAGCATTTTCAAAGAAGATAATATATCATATCTCTCTGAAAAGTCTAGTTAAATCATATTACATCCCTGGGGGGTGCGATCTTTAAATATATAGTACTATCCTATAACATGGATAGATTTAGACAATACTTTTGAATCAGCAACTACAAATCCTGAAAATTATGATATTTATTATATTAAAAGTACCCATCACAAAGCATTACCTTTGTTGATTTAAAAAATATATTCAAATGGATGGACATTCGAATTCAACTTCAAAACCCAACCTTAATGCATTCACTTGAATTACATACACTTAGACATTTTGTTAGGTAAGTGCTTGATGTCAAATGTGTGTTTTGTCTGCATTCACTTACTTTGTCAATTTTCAGTTTATAAAATCTACCTTTAAGTGACTTTGTCAAATCTATAATAAAGGAACTTCAATTGAACTTGTGTTGTGAATTTATTTAGTATCCAAAGTATTGAGTTATCTCCAGAAGAGCACTAAAGGGAAAAGTACAGAGAAACTTTCTGATTAAACTTTAATCAATAAGCCTTCATTTCCCACTACTTGATCTTATTTTCCTCTTGCTCCCGTCTCCCTTGTCTTTTGATTTCTCTAATTAAGAAATGAAAGTTCAATGCAAAATTGTTTGAGCTTTTTGAAGAAAAACTGCCCATTTGAAAGGATCTGACTGCATTTGACCTCAAAGGCTCTGGTACTCAGAAAAGGAAAACAGGAGATGGGCTAAGATTTCTGACCAGGAATATTACTGTTAGTGTAATATAAGCCATGGACTTGGAGAAATTCTGTCAGTTAAAGACTTGACATAATAATACAATTGCTAACTGAGACAAAGTTTTGTACTGCTTATTCTAACATATATATGTACATTAAAATTATAATATATTGCATACCTGATATTTGAGATAAATGACCACTAAAATAATTTGTACATTCTAAAAGTAGTTTACTTTGCTTGTTTGGATTTTTCATTTGTTTTGGAAAAGTGTTATCTAGTTTCTTTGAATTTTTTCACCTATTCATTCAATAAATATTAATTACATACAAAGAACAAAGCACAATCCAATGTGCTGGTTATATAAGCAGTGAATAGACAAGGTTGTCAAGAAAAACCATCAAACTTAGAAAAGGACAAAAGATATTACTGATTATCCTTTCAATGAAATGATTGCTTTGACTGTTGGAGTCTCTGGGGATTATCTGATTCTATAGACATGCGCATTTTTATTTGTGTTTGACATATGGTATAAAAATTAAATTGCAGAAAACTGATAATACAACTGATTTCTGTTCATGACAATGTAAATAAACACTGTTCAATACTAATAAATCTAAGTCAGATTCTCATTCCAACAGTTTGTAACATGTTAGTAATTCCCACAATGAAAGAGTTAAGTAAAATATTTGATGCATGTTTAACTGATATTAGATGAAAGTCTTGATTGTTACCATTTTGAAAATTTTATTATAACCGCATTCTTATCTTTTGACACTTGGAGTACAGTGAGTCTTATATAAACACCTGAACTTAAAAAGAAAGGATTATTCCATATTCATTCTATTAAGATGGTCTCTATGGAAGGCTAGAACTCCTTGTTTATGTCAAAGGGAAAATGGAAATGAATAATATCTTTAAAGTGTCTGGGCTTCCAAAACAATGCTATTTATTTTCAAAGATCCAAAAGTAAGTGTATACTATTTCCTTGGTTTCCTGTGCCTTTTGTTAATTTTGGCTTTGAACACTAAGGTTGCACAATCTTGGGGTAATAATTTTTGCTAGTTAACCTGAAATTAAAGTATACATATTGTTTACAGACTTGATGGTAAATATGGTTGAACACCCACTGTGCAGTTTACAGGATCCAGGTGGTTATTATAAGCTTTTATGAATAGTCAATAAAACTTAATAGATACCCATTTCTAGTGTCTTACTCCCAGAGCCACTATCGGGTAGAAGATCAGCCCACGTGGAAAAGAACGTTACATCATTTAATCATCAACTCTGACAATACTGAGACCTGGCATTCAGTAGTGATATCTGCGAATGATGAACTAAAGCTACATGTAAGCTTGAGTAGTATATTGGTATAAAATTTTTCTAAAGGTAGCTGAAATCTTACCAAACAAACCCTTTTGAATAATTTAAGTTCCTTAATCTACTTCTCATTACATAATTACTTGGGTGGTTAGGAATGTCTATCAACTAACTTTAAAAGTAATTTCAGGGGCGCCTGGGTGGCGCAGTCGGTTAAGCGTCCGACTTCAGCCAGGTCACGATCTCGCGGTCCGTGAGTTCGAGCCCCACGTCGGGCTCTGGGCTGATGGCTCAGAGCCTGGAGCCTGTTTCCGATTCTGTGTCTCCCTCTCTCTCTGCCCCTCGCCCGTTCATGCTCTGTCTCTCTCTGTCCCAAAAATAAATAAACGTTGGAAAAAAAAATTTAAAAAAAAAAATAAAAAAAAAAAAATAATTTCATTATGGGGTGCCTGGGTGGCTCAGTTGGTGAAGTGTCTGATTTTGGCTCAGGTCATGATCTCACGGCTTATGAGTTCAAGCCCCACATCGGGCTCTGTGCTAACAGCTCAGAGCCTGGACCATGTTTCCAATTCTTTGTCTCTACCTCTTTCTGTTCCTCCCTGCTCGTGCTCTCTCTCTCTCTCTCTCTCTCAAAAATAAATAAACATTAAAAAAAAATAATTTCATTATGAACTGATCAGAGCACCAATTTAGTAAGATTGCTTGTTCGAAGAAAATTCTACATATAGGCTATGTTCAGATGATGAAAATAGTAACTATTATAAACAAATGCGTGCTACAATTTAATGTTTATTATTGATTTCTGAATATAGTTGGCAAAACATACTTTTCTAAAAGCCTACCAATTCTGATCTAAAACTTTTCTTCTTGAAAATTTCAATTCACCAAAACTTGCTAGTCATTTGATAAAATAGTGTAATCCTGTCTCATTTTCCCATACCCTTAAATGCACAGAAATAGCATTTTATTATCAAAACGTTATAAACTGAATTATGACATATTTCACAAAGGTACATAAAATCATTATTTAGTAACTGCCGCCAACACACTTCATTTGGAGGGAAAAGATAGGACAGAGATAGTAGGTTTGTTAATGTAGATTGGAAAGGGTAGATTAGCATTGGTAATAGCAGGAGAATATGTTCAGTGATTTCTAAGCAGTATTTTCTCTCCTTTTCAAGTTTCACTTTATAGAGGAAAGTTGATCATCTAAAATAATAATAATAGAAGTAATCATAATACCATAACAGAAAGGATGATTTGGCCTTCTAGTTTGAGGAAAACAAGTGAATTATATATATATAATATATATATATATATATTTATTAAATATATATAAACATATTTAATATATAATAAAATATACAATGAAATATACATAATATAAATATATTTATATACATATTTATATAAAATATATATAATAAAATAAAAAATAAAAAATATAAATATATACATTTACTAAATATATTAATATATTAAATATATACTAAAATATATATAAATATTATATATAAATATTATATATAAATAGATGTATTTATATATAATATTATATATAATATGAATAGATGTATTTATATATAATATTATATATAATATGAATATATAAATATATATATTAATTGCTAATTTTATGAAGCTACATCATTTCCTTAGGAATTGAATATAGGTAGAAACCAAGTATTATTCATCAGGGAAATACAAATCAAAACCACACTCAGAGATCACCTCACGCCAGTCAGAGTGGCCAAAATGAACAAATCAGGAGACTATAGATGCTGGAGAGGATGTGGAGAAACAGGAACCCTCTTGCACTGCTGGTGGGAATGCAAACTGGTGCAACCGCTCTGGAAAAAAGTGTGGAGGTTCCTCAAAAAATTAAAAATAGCCCTACCCTATGACCCAGCAATAGCACTGCTAGGGATTTACCCAAGGGATACAGGAGTACTTATGCATAGGGGCACTTGTACCCCAATGTTTACAGCAGCACTCTCAACAATAGCCAAATTATGGAAAGAGCCTAAACCTCCATCAAATGATGAATGGATAAAGAAATTGTGGTTTGGGAGGGAGAGACGGAAGATGGCGGCGTAGGAGGACACTGGGCTCACCGCGCGTCCTGCTGATCACTTAGATTCCACCTACACCTGCCTAAATAACCCAGAAAACCACCAGAGGATTAGCAGAATGGAGTCGCCGGAGCGAAGCGCAGACAAGAGGCCCACGGAAGAGGGTAGGAAGGGCGGCGAGGCGGTGCGCGCTCCACGGACTGGCGGGAGGGAGCCGGGGCGGCTCCCGGGAGGGGCGGCTCGCCGGCCAAGCAGAGCCCCTGAGTCTGGCTTGCAAAAAGCGGAGGGGCCTGACGGACTGTGTTCCGACAGCAAGCGCGACTTAGCAGCTGGGAGGTCATAAGTTAACAGCTCTGCTCAGAAAGCGGGAAGGCTGGAGGACAAAGGGAAGGAGAGCTGCTGAGCCCCCTGACGACAGAGCTCAGTTTGGTGGGGAACAAAGGCGCTCGCCAGCGCCATCTCCCCCGCCCATCCCCCAGCCAAAATCCCAAAGAGAACCAGTTCCTGCCAGGGAACTTGCTCGCTCCGCGCAAACACCCAACTCTGCGCTTCTGCGGAGCCAAACCTCCGGCAGCGGATCTGACTCCCTCTTGCTGCCACAGGGCCCCTCCTAAAGTGGATCACCTAAGGAGAAGCAAGCTAAGCCTGCCCCTCCTGGCCCTGTGCACCTTGCCTACCCACCCCAGCTAAGACGCCAGATCCCCAGCATCACAAGCCTGGCAGTGTGCAAGTAGCCCAGACAGGCCACCCCACCCCACAGTGAATCCCGCCCCTAGGAGAGGGGAAGAGAAGGCACGCACCAGTCTGACTGTGGCCCCAGCGGTGGGCTGGGGGCAGACATCAGGTCTGACTGCGGCTCCGCCCACCAACTCCAGTTATACACCACAGCACAGGGGAAGTGCCCTGCAGGTCCTCACCACGCCAGGGACTATCCAAAATGACCAAGCGGAAGAATTCCCCTCAGAAGAATCTCCAGGAAATAACAATAGCTAATGAGCTAATCAAAAAGGACTTAAATAATATAACAGAAAGTGAATTTAGAATAATAGTCATAAAATTAATCGCTGGGCTTGAAAACAGTATAGCTGACAGCAGAGAATCTCTTGCTACAGAGATCAAGGGACTAAGGAACAGTCACGAGGAGCTGAAAAACGCTTTAAACGAAATGCATAACAAAATGGAAACCACCTCGGCTCGGATTGAAGAGGCAGAGGAGAGAATAGGTGAACTAGAAGATAAAGTTATGGAAAAAGAGGAGGCTGAGAAAAAGAGAGATAAAAAAATCCAGGAGTATGAGGGGAAAATTAGAGAACTAAGTGATACACTAAAAAGAAATAATATACGCATAATTGGTATCCCAGAGGAGGAAGAGAGAGGGAAAGGTGCTGAAGGGGTACTTGAAGAAATAATAGCTGAGAACTTCCCTGATCTGGGGAAGGAAAAAGGCATTGAAATCCAAGAGGCACAGAGAACTCCCTTCAGACAGAACTTGAATCCATCTTCTGCACGACATATCATAGTGAAACTGGCAAAATACAAGGATAAAGAGAAAATTCTGAAAGCAGCAAGGGGTAAACGTGCCCTCACATATAAAGGGAGACCTATAAGACTCGTGACTGATCTCTCTTTTGAAACTTGGCAGGCCAGAAAGAATTGGCACGAGATTTTCAGTGTGCTAGACAGAAAAAATATGCAGCCGAGAATCCTTTATCCAGCAAGTCTGTCATTTAGAATAGAAGGAGAGATAAAGGTCTTCCCAAACAAACAAAAACTGAAGGAATTTGTCACCACTAAACCAGCCCTACAAGAGATCCTAAGGGGGACCCTGTGAGACAAAGTACCAGAGACATCACTACAAGCATAAAACATACAGACATCACAATGACTCTAAACCCGTATCTTTCTATAATAACACTGAATGTAAATGGATTACATGCGCCAACCAAAAGACATAGGGTATCAGAATGGATAAAAAAACAAGACCCATCTATTTGCTGTCTACAAGAGACTCATTTTAGACCTGAGGACACCTTTAGATTGAGAGTGAGGGGATGGAGAACTATTTATCATGCTACTGGAAGCCAAAAGAAAGCTGGAGTAGCCATACTTCTATCAGACAAACTAGACTTTAAATTAAAGGCTGTAACAAGAGATGAAGAAGGACATTATATAATAGTGACAGGGTCTATCCATCAGGAGGAGCTAACAATTATAAATGTCTATGCGCCGAATACCGGAGCGCCCAAATATATAAAACAATTACTCATAAACATAAGCAACCTTATTGATAAGAATG
Source organism: Herpailurus yagouaroundi (assembly GCF_014898765.1). Classification (NCBI taxonomy): domain Eukaryota; kingdom Metazoa; phylum Chordata; class Mammalia; order Carnivora; family Felidae; genus Herpailurus; species Herpailurus yagouaroundi. The sequence continues at coordinate 85,290,707 of NW_024412377.1, forward strand.
TGGTAATTGCAGGGGACTTTAACACCCCACTTACAGAAATGGATAGATCATCTAGACACACGGTCAATAAAGAAACAAGGGCCCTGAATGAGACATTGGATCAGATGGACTTGACAGATATATTTAGAACTCTGCATCCCAAAGCAACAGAATATACCTTCTTCTCGAGTGCACATGGAACATTCTCCAAGATAGATCATATACTGGGTCACAAAACAGCCCTTCATAAGTTTACAAGAATTGAAATCATACCATGCATACTTTCAGACCACAATGCTATGAAGCTGGAAATCAACCACAGGAAAAAGTCTGGAAAACCTCCAAAAGCATGGAGGTTAAAGAACACCCTACTAGTGAATGAGTGGGTCAACCAGGCAATTCGAGAAGAAATTAAAAAATATATGGAAACAAACGAAAATGAAAATACAACAATCCAAACGCTTTGGGACGCAGCGAAGGCAGTCCTGAGAGGAAAATACATTGCAATCCAGGCCTATCTCAAGAAACAAGAAAAATCCCAAATACAAAATCTAACAGCACACCTAAAGGAACTAGAAGCAGAACAGCAAAGGCAGCCTAAACCCAGCAGAAGAAGAGAAATAATAAAGATCAGAGCAGAAATAAACAATATAGAATCTAAAAAAACTGTAGAGCAGATCAACGAAACCAAGAGTTGGTTTTTTGAAAAAATAAACAAAATTGACAAACCTCTAGCCAGGCTTCTCAAAAAGAAAAGGGAGATGACCCAAAT
>NW_024412377.1:85291557-85404104 GCF_014898765.1 Herpailurus yagouaroundi
ACAATCCAAACGCTTTGGGACGCAGCGAAGGCAGTCCTGAGAGGAAAATACATTGCAATCCAGGCCTATCTCAAGAAACAAGAAAAATCCCAAATACAAAATCTAACAGCACACCTAAAGGAAATAGAAGCAGAACAGCAAAGGCAGCCTAAACCCAGCAGAAGAAGAGAAATAATAAAGATCAGAGCAGAAATAAACAATATAGAATCTAAAAAAACTGTAGAGCAGATCAACGAAACCAAGAGTTGGTTTTTTGAAAAAATAAACAAAATTGACAAACCTCTAGCCAGGCTTCTCAAAAAGAAAAGGGAGATGACCCAAATAGATAAAATCATGAATGAAAATGGAATGATTACAACCAATCCCTCAGAGATACAAACAATTATCAGGGAATACTATGAAAAATTATATGCCAACAAATTGGACAACCTGGAAGAAATGGACAAATTCCTGAACACCCACACTCTTCCAAAACTCAATCAGGAGGAAATAGAAAGCTTGAACAGACCCATCACCAGCGAAGAAATTGAATCGGTTATCAAAAATCTCCCAACAAATAAGAGTCCAGGACCAGATGGCTTCCCAGGGGAGTTCTACCAGACATTTAAAGCAGAGATAATACCTATCCTTCTCAAGCTATTCCAAGAAATAGAAAGGGAAGGAAAACTTCCAGACTCATTCTATGAAGCCAGTATTACTTTGATTCCTAAACCAGACAGAGACCCAGTCAAAAAAGAGAACTACAGGCCAATATCCCTGATGAATATGGATGCAAAAATTCTCAATAAGATACTAGCAAATCGAATTCAACGGCATATAAAAAGAATTGTTCACCATGATCAAGTGGGATTCATTCCTGGGATGCAGGGCTGGTTCAACATTCGCAAATCAATCAACGTGATACATCACATTAACAAAAAAAAAGAGAAGAACCATATGATCCTGTCAATAGATGCAGAAAAGGCCTTTGACAAAATCCAGCACCCTTTCTTAATAAAAACCCTTGAGAAAGTCGGGATAGAAGGAACATACTTAAAGATCATAAAAGCCATCTATGAAAAGCCCACAGCTAACATCATCCTCAACGGGGAAAAACTGAGAGCTTTTTCCCTGAGATCAGGAACATGACAGGGATGCCCACTCCCACCGCTGTTGTTTAACATAGTGTTGGAAGTGCTAGCATCAGCAATCAGACAACAAAAGGAAATCAAAGGCATCCAAATTGGCAAAGATGAAGTCAAGCTTTCGCTTTTTGCAGATGACATAATATTATACATGGAAAATCCGAAAGACTCCACCAAAAGTCTGCTAGAACTGATACATGAATTCAGCAAAGTTGCAGGATACAAAATCAATGTACAGAAATCAGTTGCATTCTTATACACTAACAATGAAGCAACAGAAAGACAAATAAAGAAACTGATCCCATTCACAATTGCACCAAGAAGCATAAAATACCTAGGAATAAATCTAACCAAAGATGTAAAGGATCTGTATGCTGAAAACTATAGAAAGCTTATGAAGGTAATTGAAGAAGATTTAAAGAAATGGAAAGACATTCCCTGCTCATGGATTGGAAGAATAAATATTGTCAAAATGTCAATACTACCCAAAGCTATGTACACATTCAATGCAATCCCAATCAAAATTGCACCAGCATTCTTCTCGAAACTAGAACAAGCAATCCTAAAATTCATATGGAACCACAAAAGGCCCCAAATAGCCAAAGTAATGTTGAAGAAGAAGACCAAAGCAGGAGGCATCACAATCCCACACTTTAGCCTCTACTACAAAGCTGTCATCATCAAGACAGCATGGTATTGGCACAAAAACAGACACATAGACCAATGGAATAGAATAGAAACCCCAGAACTAGACCCACAAACGTATGGCCAACTCATCTTTGACAAAGCAGGAAAGAACATCCATTGGAAAAAAGACAGTCTCTTTAACAAATGGTGCTGGGAGAACTAGACAGCAACATGCAGAAGGTTGAAACTAGACCACTTTCTCACACCATTCACAAAAATAAACTCAAAATGGATAAAGGACCTGAATGTGAGACAGGAAACCATCAAAACCTTAGAGGAGAAAGCAGGAAAAGACCTCTCTGACCTCAGCCGTAGCAATCTCTTACTCGACACATCCCCAAAGGCAAGGGAATTAAAACAAAAGTGAATTACTGGGACCTTATGAAGATAAAAAGCTTCTGCACAGCAAAGGAAACAACCAACAAAACTAAAAGGCAACCAACGGAATGGGAAAAGATATTTGCAAATGACATATCGGACAAAGGGCTAGTATCCAAAATCTATAAAGAGCTCACCAAACTCCACACCCGAAAAGCAAATAACCCAGTGAAGAAATGGGCAGAAAACATGAATAGACACTTCTCTAAAGAAGACATCCGGATGGCCAACAGGCACATGAAAAGATGTTCAGCGTCGCTCCTTATCAGGGAAATACAAATCAAAACCACACTCAGGTATCACCTCACGCCAGTCAGAGTGGCCAAAATGAACAAATCAGGAGACTCTAGATGCTGGAGAGGATGTGGAGAAACGGGAACCCTCTTGCACTGTTGGTGGGAATGCAAATTGGTGCAGCCGCTCTGGAAAGCAGTGTGGAGGTTCCTCAGAAAATTAAAAATAGACCTACCCTATGACCCAGCAATAGCACTGCTAGGAATTTATCCAAGGGACACAGGAGTACTGATGCATAGGGGCACTTGTACCCCAATGTTCATAGCAGCACTCTCAACAATAGCCAAATTATGGAAAGAGCCTAAATGTCCATCAACTGATGAATGGATAAAGAAATTGTGGTTTATATACACTATGGAATACTACGTGGCAATGAGAAAAAATGAAATATGGCCTTTTGTAGCAACGTGGATGGAACTGGAGAGTGTGATGCTAAGTGAAATAAGCCATACAGAGAAAGACAGATACCATATGGTTTCACTCTTATGTGGATCCTGAGAAACTCAACAGGAACCCATGGGGGAGGGGAAGGAAAAAAAAAAAAGAGGTTAGAGTGGGAGAGAGCCAAAGCATAAGAGACTGTTGAGAACTGAGAGCAAAGTGAGGGTTGATGGGGGGTGGGAGGGTGGAGAGGGTGGGTGATGGGTATTGAGGAGGGCACCTTTTGGGATGAGCACTGGGTGTTGTATGGAAACCAATTTGACAATAAATTTCATATATAAAAAAAAAAGAAATTGTGGTTTATGTACACAATGGAGTACTATGTGCCAATGAAAAAGAATGAAATATGGCCCTTTGTAGCAACATGGATGGAACTGGAGAGTGTGATGCTAAGTGAAATAACCCATACAGAGAAGACAGATACCATATGTTTTCACTCTTGTGTGGATCCTGAGAAACTTAACAGGAACCCATGGGGGAGGGGAAGAAAAAAAAAAAAAAGAGGTTAGAGTGGGAGAGAGCCAAAGCATAAGAGACTGTTAAAAACTGAGAACAAACTGAGGGTTGATGGGAGGTGGGAGGGAGGGGAGGGTGGGTGATAGGTATTGAGGAGGGCACCTTTTGGGATGAGCACTGGGTGTTGTGTGGAAACCAATTTGACAATAAATTTCATATATTGAAAAAAAAATTTTAATAAAAAAAGAAAAAAAGAAACCAAGTATTAAATAATTTGTCATTGTCCTGTGGTAGATATGTTTGTTTTCCCCAGCTCTTTTGCCTTCCTCTAGAAACAGCCTCACCAGACTTTCAGGGTTTATTTTTTTTTCTTTTAGGAAGGTTTTACATACTTTGAAATACTTATACTTTATAAAAAGTTTCAAAGATAGCACAGAGAGGACCCACGTTCTCTTTGCCTCATTTCTTACAGTGGTTACATCTTATGTAATTACAGTGCAATATCCAAAACAGGAATTTGAGATTGGTACAATGTGTGGATATGGCTGTCACTGTATCACATGTGTAGGGTTGCACAGCTACTACTACAATCAAGATAGAAGACTATTCCATAACCACAAAGATCTCTATCTTGCCAATTCTTTGCATTCATACCTACTCCCCTGCCCCAACCTCCCTAGCTTCTAGAAGCTATTCGTCTATTGTCCATCTCCATAACTTTTATCATTTGTAGAGTACAGCTTACATGCGATCATATAGCATGTGTTCTTCTGAAACTGGATTTCTCACTCAGCATAATGTCGCTGAGATCTCTCCAAGATGTTGCACACATCATTCTGCATTCTTTCTTATTGCTGAGTATTCTTTCAAAGTATGGTTATGCCATAGTTTGTTTAGCCATTCACCTTTTGACGGAAAATAACTTTGTTTCTGTGTTTGAGCTATTAAAACGAAGTGCTGGGAACAATCCTGTATAGGGACTTATGAAGATTAAGTTTCCATTTCTTTGGGGAAATTAGGAAGAATGCAATTGCTTGGTCATGTGGTAAATGTATGTTTAGTTTTTCAGAAACTGCCAGACTGTATTCCAGATCATCTCTACTACTGCACATTCCCATCGGCAATGTACAAGAGATACACTTTCTGTGTATCCTTCCCAGCAGTTGGTATTAGTGCTAGTTTTTATTTTACCTGTCTTAAAGTGTAGAGCAATATCTCATCATAGCCTTCATTTGCATTTCCCTAATGGCTGGTGATATTGAATATCGTAATATGGGTTTATTTCCCATCTCTATACTCTCTCTCTTCAGTAAAATATCTCTTCACACATTTTGCTCACTTTATAACTGGATTATTTATTCATATTGAGTTTTAAGGTCTCTTTAAATACTTCCTGTATGAGCCTTTTGTCAGATATGTGGTTTATAGTTTCTTCAAGTCTATAGTTTATCTTTTCATCCTCTCACCATGGTTTTTCCCAAAACACAAGATTTTAATGTTGATGAAGTACAATTTATTCTTTTTCTTGTATACATCATTATTTTGGTGTCACGTCTAAAGTTCCCCAAGCTTTAGGTGCCAAAAATTGTCAACACTGACATTTCCATACCATGAGTGGTGGCCGTCATTGCTTTTTGGTTCTATGTTCAGCCTCCCTCCTTCACCTTTGCTGGAAGAGTGGGTAGGGAGCCTCAGCTGTTTTTTTTCCCTTCTTCTTTAGGTGTGTATGTGACATTTGGCTGATATAGAGCAGTTATGCCAGAGTTTTCTGTCCTGCTAGGCTGTGCGCTTAGTGATCTTTTGACTAGAAAGACTGGATTTCTCTTGGGACGTTTCTCATACGTATCCATTTGCTTTCGCCAGGTTGCCAGCTCTATAGTATCCAGTCTGGGATACACGAAGTTAAAAGAAAACACAGGGAACTTACCACTTTGTTTTCCCTTGGAATCTCAAGATCGTTACTTGGTCTGCCTTCTTTCCATCTTTCAGTCTTCTTGTGTCCATTTTATACAGTATATCCAAGGTTTTTAGTGGTACTTTGCATGAGGAATAAGGAAAATACATTTACTCCAACTTCCCAGAAGAAGAAATCTCAGTTTTCTCTGAAAAATTCAGATTTTTCCTCTACCGCATTTTATGTCTGAATTTGTTATATGTAGGCAATGCATCCTCCGGGACATGGTGATTTCTTTGGGTTTCTAAATATAATCCAAATATGGCCAGTTAGAGCTAGTCTAGTATCTTGGATTTTGCTAAAACTATTAGGAAAGAATACTCTTTTTTCAGAGGTTGTTAAACTGAAAATCTATCAGGCTGCAACTGTGGATACTAATTTTCTCAAAGACCACACCTAAGACTAAAATCACAATAAGTCACTATGTAGTGATGAGACAGTTGGAGCTAATGGACAAGGCACGGTCCTGAATTTAGCTTTACTTTCTGCTATTTAGTTTGGTAAACTAAGATGTCCCATCTTTACCTTCAGCTGAAAAAGTAAAAACTTTTCCAGTTTTTGTAATCAAAATATCACTGAAATGTATTAATTTCACTCATATTTCTACAGAAATCAAACATCCTACTCTCCTCCAAAATAAAAATATCCCATGGTCCTTTATCAGTGTTTGATATGTCTTGACTTAATCAAAGCTACAAAAACCCTAGGAAGATAGAAGAACCAGGCTATCTTATTATACATTTTAATGGTTTTTCCCCACTAAAAATACTCAGAAAATATTCCTACCTTTATCTACCTGAGATAAACAAAGTCTCACAGAAATTACTGGGCTATTCCTAATAAAAGCGATGAGATCAGGACCTTATGCATGGGCAAAAATGGGCAGTACCTTCTCGGTATTTGTTAAAAAATGAAAATAACCATCCTGCCTTCCTATAATCTACTACTGATGTAAATAACATTCTACAAACAAATAGAAATGAAATAAAATATAAATAACCATAAGGAACAAAGTGTCTTTTCGCATAAATGAATTTATATAAAAACTGAATATATATATATTATATATAAAATATTCACTAATGCAATATATGCTAATCTATACTGTTAGAAACGCATTCCATTTTATTTTCTAACTTACTCAATTCCATTTTAAGTTATTCCTTTTTCGTTGTTTGTCTTTAATATTGATTCCTTCCATATAAACTGCTTTGTTTACCCTTTAATAGGTTGAGTCTATCTTAGGAGAACATCTTTTTCTGTACATATCGGCATAAAACATTTATGGAATTAGAAACTGAGTATCTGAAGAAGGAAAAAAAAATATTCAAAGTAAGAGTAAAGCACTAAAAGGAGAAGATAATCCTAAAACAACTTTCAACTTTGATCAGCCCTGTATCGAACTAGCTTTCAGCAGGAAGTTGTGATCTAAAGTGAGAAAATGGGTTTGAAACGATCATAAATAGGAAAATCACATCATGGCTCACTTATTTTCATATCCTTAGGCCAGTAACAAAAAGGATATGGATTAGGTGCTCAATACACCCATCAACTGGATAAAGGACTCAGTGAATGAGAAGTCAGGAGCTTCAAGAAGTCTGACTTGATTATGTTTTACTTTGAGCTTTTCATATACATTTCTCCCCTCTTTCCACCAAGGTTTTCAAATTCTTGTTCTTGATTTTCTGCATTTTGTTTGGCTAAATTCTAGAATATGAATGTCAACTTTCCTCTCTCAGAAAGCTTTTGTAGAGTAATAGCCGCTCGATTCAGGCCAAGTGGGCTTGGACCTACTTCAAAGACCCCCTGCCTATGTCCACAGCCTCTGAAATCTACTTTTTACTTTTTCTTATCTGACTTTTAATAACCGCCACTTTCTGCCTGCTGGTAGCTTACAGGCAGTGAGAGTAGCTACTTAGGTCAGCATCTCAAAGAGTTTGTTAATGGAATAACTGCCTGAGAAATGGAGCTGACTCAAACACAGTTTGCAACACATATGAGGGGCTTGGTGCATTAGAAAAGAACCACAAGATGTGTCAATCCATTATCTACTACAACCTTTTCTCTCTTAATTGCAATAAACCACCCACCTATCAAGGAAGTTTATTGGCAGGGTCCAAGCAAAATATAAAATATTTTTGGTTTAGTTTGTGGAACACTTTCACTTTATTATTAGACCGTTTTTAGTCTGTAATAGGTTTTCATATTCATCCTGAGTTAACATATATTTAACAGTCATTTGAACCATAAATGCAGGTTCAGATGAAAGGAGATATTATTCTCATGTGTACAACTGAACTTAATACCTTCCATTCATTTATTTAATTGCCAGATTTGCTAGAATATGTTTTTCTTTCCATTTTTATTGTTTAAATTTATTGAAAAACACGAGTACAAAAATGTGTTTCTCCATAAAAATTCAAAATGTAACAGTTAAGTTTAAAGTCACCTTACTATCATCCTTAATCTGGGCTCTCATATACTTGTCTCCTGTTGCTAATCACATTTATCAGTTTGGTAATTACCCTTCTAGATATTTGTCCATATATATTGAATGTTCAGTTTATTTTTCATGATATCAAATTTATCCAAAACAGCTTTTCAATTGAGATTTTCTTACTAGGCTTTATAATCTTGACTATAATAAAGTGATAGATTAGACAAGAATTGGGGCGCCTGGGTGGCTTGGTCGGTTAAGCGTCCAACTTCAGCTCAGGTCATGATCTCAGGGTCCGTGAGTTGGAGCCCCGCATCGGGCTCTGTGCTGACAGCTCAGAGCCTGGAGCCTGTTTCCGATTCTGTGTCTCCCTCTCTCTCTGCCCCTCCCCTGTTCATGCTCTGTCTCTCTCTGTCTCAAAAATAAATAAACGTTAAAAAAAAAATTTTAAAGATTAGACAAGAATAAGAAAACTGGACCTTACCTAAGTAGTGTTACCATAAAAACAAAGCATTCAGCTTCTACTGTGCAAAATAAAAGTAATAATACAAAGTAATATAAATTAAAACAATAAAAATATAAATGTTTTAATGTAAATATAGTATTCAAAAATAAAAGTAGTTCAGGGATATGTAGGTGGCTCAGTCAGTTAAGCGTCTGACTATTGATTTTGGCTTAGGTCATGATCTCATGGTTCATGAGTTCAAGCCCCACATCGGCCTCTGCACTGACAGTGTGGAACCTGCTTGGGTTTCTCTCTCTCCCTCTCCCTCTCTGCCCCTCCACTGTTCACTCTCTTTCTTTCTCTCTCAAAAGTAAATAAACTTTTTTAAAAAATAAAAAAAAATAATTATTATTCAAAGTTTGGGCACCTTGGTGGCTCAGTCAGTTGAGCATCTGACTTAGGCTCAGGTCATGATCTTGCAGTTCATGAGTTTGAGCCCTGCATTGGGTTCTGTGCTGACTATTCAGAGCCTGGATCCTGTTTCAGATTCTATGTCTCTTTCTCGCTCTCTGCCTCTCCCCCACTCACGTTCTGTCTCTCTAAGTCTCAAAAACAAACAAACATTAAAAACAATTAAAAAAATAATTCAAAGTAGAATCATTATAAAGTTGAAAGTAAGCCCCTAGACATATGTCTGGTGCATAGTAGGTCCTTAATGTCTTATGATTTTCTTTCATAAAGTGTAACCTGCACCTTTAAGTTCAAAAATGGAGTATGTAAAAAATAAAGATTGCATATCACAGTAAATCAGTGTACAATTATTAAGAAACATACAGAAAGTCATGTGTGAAAAAAAGTGCTAACATTCATAGAAATGAGGAAATTTAGATTAAAGTTATCTATCAAAGAAATCGGAGTAAAAAAGTGATATAACATCTTTTGTAACTAACCCACTGTGCTGGTGTACATTTTGCAGCTTCACTGGAGTCATCTAAATTTCTTGGGCAAATAAATATTTAAGAACACTAAATATGTTTATAGCAACTTCTAAATACTCTCTGTAAAATAGACACGACTCACAGGATTAAAAACTCATCCTTCAGTTCAAGTTGTATTTTGTTTGTTTGTTTTCAGATCTGTATAACTTAAATGCTTTTTTTTTCCACCATGGCTATGGCACCCAGGGTTTGCTATGCATACTAATTTTGAGGGAATGTATTATTTATTATTTCCTCAACAGATCTTAATGGCTATATTTTGTGTTTGACAGTTCAGTAAATAAATTTTTTAAACTCTCCCTTCTTTGTCCCCTTCCCTGCTGAGTTCCTGAGCCCTATTTGCCAACTTTCAGCCAAGATTGAATCTTTACAGCTGAGTTTCAACCCATGATAAACATTAGTTTGCAATGGAAATGCTGATGCAGCTTTAATTATAGTGGTGTTAACGGCTCCATTATAATTAGAGATCTGCTGACCCTCTTAACTGGTTTTGCTTTCAGAACATCATGAGACAGCCTCCTTTTGCCAGTCATTCATCAGCTTCCTTTAAATTCAGTAACAATTTAGGAGTAAATGCACTCCTTAATATAGTTTCTTTGGCTGCTAAGAAGTTGGATGTTCCTCTTAGATCCTCAATTCTGTGCTCCAAGGGCTTAAAGGAAACCAAAGAGAAAATTTAAGCCATCTCAATTGTTCTTTAGTCAGAAATGTACTTCAGAATTCATCTTAGTGTTCTTTCCCACATTTAAAGCTATTTGGGTAAGGCATTTCCTCTTTCCTCTACCCACCTTCCCCTAGCTTCTAACATCTAGTCCAAGAACAGTCTACTTGTATTTATTTTCACTAACGTCAGTGGAGATGGAAAACAGCTGGTCAGCCTTCCTCTGCAGAAATCCACTCATTAAGACAGTGATTCAGGAACCCTTAGTCCACTCTTGCTATCTCCTAATCCTTAACTAGTTCACACTGCCTGGTGGTAAAGACCTTAAATTGTATTATTTTTTTTCACAAATATGAGTATAAAGCAATTGAGATACAGTAGCTCACTCAAACAGCACATTTTCTGGGCAGATTTTAAAAAAAAAGTTTCCAAAAATTAAAGAGGCTTCTATTCACATCTGTACTAAGAATCTAATAAAGTTATCAGAATTCACTTTGAAATCAAAGTTAATAAATTCATATATGGTAAAACCTTGGATTGGGAGTAACTTGTTCTGCAAGTGTTCCACAAGATGAGCAAACACTTCTAATAAATTTTAACTTGACAAATGAGCGAAACCTTGCAATATGAGTAGTACGTGATGTCGAATGTCACATGATCACAAGTGAGCCAATGATTCTTTTCTCTCTCTCTCTCTCTCTCTCTCTCTCTCTCTCTCTCAGGGATTGTGGGTGATTGTCTCTTATGCTTGGATATTCGGTCTCAGGCCACGGTGTTTGGTAGGAATCAGTGATTTTTCAGAACATTGGAAGGTTCTCACAATTGGCATTAGTGTATTTTTTGTAACTTTAAAGCATCTTTGGGTAGTCCTTTGCTTTTCCATACAAGAGTAAGCTTAGGAATGCTTTGCTTCATTCTAGGTCAGGCTGCCTACAGATAAAGACCCCTTCCCCTGATGCCTTATTGCCAGTTACATTAAATACAGTATATGACAAGAGTTTACTAATATTGTACTGTAGTCAACATTCATGCAACTGTATACAATGGCCCCCATGCAGAAAAAGATTCCATTGAGCCAAGAGATAGCAGTAGTCCCATTAGTGGTAGTCAAAGTTGTCCTATACAATAACCCTCCTCTCTCTTGTCTCCCTCACACCAGCCACAAAGGTTTTCAAAGGTAACTGCAGGTTAATTTGTATATTTTTCTTTATATTTTGTATTTTATTATTTTGTATTATATTACAGTATTGTAATCATTTTTATATGACTATTTTTGGGTTGTGGAACAGATCATCCAAGTTTCATTATTTCTTATGGGGAAATTTGCTTTAATATACAAGTGCTTTGGATCATAAGCATGTTTCCAGAATGAATTATGCTCACAAACCAAGGTTTTACTGTGTATTGCAGAATTCAACTTTTGACATGCACCTGGGTAGTTGTTAAAAATTCTGATTCAGTAAACCTGTTGAGGGACCCAGGAGAAGGCATGCACAACAAGTACCAAGCTTTTCCCCTGCACCCGGAACCCCTTGATTCTCATGCAGAGGGCACCCAGCAAACACGGGGAGGAGCACCCTCATAACAGTTAGATTATCCAACTGCAGTTATGGGCAAACAACCATTTAAAAATTTCTATGAATAGAGATTTCAGAACTAACCATGTCCATTCAGTTAGTGTATTTCTTAAAATTTATATGCTCAACTGTATTGAGATTTGTATAAGCGTGCCATCAGGAGGTAATAGCAACCTTGGAAACTTGATTGTAAAAAGCAGAAACTCAAAGCAATTACTATGGGTAACTCAAGGAGAAAAAAACGTTTGTTAAAATGCTAAGGCATAGCAGACTGGATTATAGAAAAACTGGAGAACCAGCTTTGAGAAATAGGGGAAATAAGGTACGAAACAGAAAGCCAAGAATCAACACAGGAAGTGCGTTAAGAATGATGTTGGTAAAGTTACTGCCTTTAACACACTGTCGACAAGCTGCATTCTTCTCTATGCCACCACCACCTAGAAGAGCTTCTGTTCTTGTACCTTTTATTCCCTCCTTGGAGTTTCAAAACTCAGGGGAAACAAGCCAGTTAACTGAACTTGGGCCACATGATCAAGGGTGGGCTTCAGCCAGAAAATGCCATCTTTCTAATATACAGTCATGTATAATTAAATGTTTTGAAAAGACCACATGGCCCAATAAAGCTACAAACTCTGAATACAAAGCATGTACAAAATAGTTGCTATATATAGACTCACAACAGATTTTTGCGGGAGTCTTGTCCTTCAGAATAATAAGGTCTTGGAATTCTCTCTCAAAGACTTATGGCAGGGATACCGTCTTACATTCAAACTGTTAACTCTCATTCTCACCAGCTATACAGGCTTTATTTACATCAATGAGATTACTCTTCGTATCTACTTACTTTCACCTATGTGATGTATCCACAGTGTTATAACAGATGTTTTAACATGTACCATATATTATGTACATGTATTTTCTTTGCAAAGTTTGTTTTCAAATAATCTGTATAGTTTTATTGTGTTCTTTGTCTTTTTTGGGAGAAGCTTAGCGGGTCTTTATGTATTCTAGATATTAGTCTTTTGTTAAATATGTATTTTGACAACATTTTATCCCTGTGTGTGTTTATATCAGCTTATTTCATTAATAATGCTTTTTGAGCATCAGATTTTGATTTTAATAAAGTTGAACTTAACCATTTGTCTTTTATAGTTGCCTTCTGTGACCAGTGTAATAAATCTTTTTACTTATATTTTTTTCTGGAATCTTTACAGTGTGGTACTTATATTTAAGTCTGTGATACATTTCAAATTTAATTTTGCATACACGTAAAATGAATATCCAGGTTTATTTCCCCACCCAAATGGATATCCAGTTGTTCCAGCACTATTTATTGAAAATGTTTGTTCCACAGAATTATTTTGACATCGTATTTGAAATGAATTAGCCATATATGTGTTTGTTTCTTGAATTTTATTGTGTTCTAGTGATCCATTTTATTTTCTTAAAATAGTGCCTATTTTCTTAAATACAACTTTTCAGTAATCTTAAAGTCTTATGTAAGTCCTCCTACATTCTTCTTTTTTTCCTTTAGTTATATTTTGCTATACAATGTCCTTATAAAGGTAAATTTTAAGAAAGTAATATAAATATAGATTTTAGAACTATGTATCAATTTTCACTTTTAAAAGTTAGATGAGTTTATAACTGGGAATGTGTTAAATTTATAGATCAATGTGGGAAGAAACTGACCTATTAAGATCTTAACAGCATTTTGTCTTTGATTCCAAGAGCATGGTATATCTTTCCATCCATCCATCCACCCACCCATCCAATTTTTTAAGTAAGTTCTGTGCTTAACATGGGACTTGAACTCAGGACCCCAAGATCAATGACCGCATGCTTTAGTGACTGAGCCAGTCAGGCTCCCCTCTCTATGTATTTGAATCTTCTTTATTTTCTTATAATTATCCCCCCCTCAAAAATTCTATTTTATTTTCTATTTGTTTTATTTATAATATGTATTTGATGTGTGTATATTGATTCTTAAATCTAGCTTAATTTACTTATTAATCTAGTAATAGCTTCATACAGTCTTCATAAATTCCTATGTAGACAATGACATAAAGAGAGACAGCAGATAGCAAGAGAAGAAAGGAACAGAGAAAAACAACCATAAAACAAGTAACAAAATGGCAGTAAATGCATACGTATCAATAATTACTTTGAAGGTAAATGGACTAAATGCTCCAGTCAAAAGACAGCGGGTAAAGAAATGGATAAAAGATCCATCTTATGCTGCCAACAAGAGACCCATTTCAGACATAAAGACACAAGCTGATTGGAAGTGAAGGTATGGAGATGCATTTATTATGCTATATCATACAGAATAGATTTTAAAACAAAGACTATAACAAGAGACAAAGGAGAACACCATATAATCATTCAGGAGATAATCTAACAAGAAAATATAACAATTATAAGTATTTCTGCACACAACATGGGAACACCCAAATACTTGAAGCAGTTAGTAACAAATACAAAGGAACCAATCAATAGTAATACATTAACAGTATGGGACTTTAACATTCCACTACTTCAGTGGGTAGATCATCCAAACATAAAATCAATAAGGAAACAGACACTTTGAGTGACACATAGGACCAGATTTATTAAAACATATATTCAGAACATTCATTCCATCCTAAAAGAGAATATACACTTTTTTCAAGATCACATGAAACAGTCTCCAAAAGAGATCACATATTAGGCTAGAAAACAAGTCTCAACAAATTCAAAAAAAGATCAAAGTCATTCCATGTATCTTTTCTGATCACAAGGCTATGAAACTAGAAATCAATCACAAGAAAAAAATCAAGAAAGCCTACAAATACATGGAGGTTAAACATGCTATTTAACAATGACTGGGTCAACCAAAACGTCAAAGAGGAAATCAAAAGCTATATGGAGACAAATGAAAATGAAAATACAATGGTCCAAAACCTTTGGAATACGACAAAAGTTGTTCTAGAGGGAGATCTATAGCAATACAGGCTATCTCAAGTACAAGAAAATTTTCAAATAAATAACCTAAACCTTACACCTAAAGAAGCTAGAGAAAGCACAAATGAAACACCAAACAAGCATAACAAAGGAAATAATAAAGATTAGAGCATAAATAAACAAAATAGAGACTAACAAAAGAATGGAACAGATCAAAAAAACCTGGAGCTGTTTCTCTGAAAAGATCAACAAAATTGATAAACCTTCAACCAAACTCATCAAAAAAAGGAGAGAGAGGACTCAAATAAAGTCAGAAATGAAAGAGTAGAAATAACAACCAACATCATAGAAATGCAAACACTTTTAAGAGAGTATTATGAAAAATTATATGCCAAGAAACTGGACCACCTATAAGAAATGGATAAATTCCCTGGAAACAGAAAACCTCAAAATTCAATCAGAAAGAAATAGAAAATGTGAACAGACTGATTACAGCAATGAAATTGAGCTAATCAAAAAACACCCAACAAACAAAAGTCTAGGAGCAGACAGCTTTACAGGCAAACTGTATCAAACATTTAAAGAAGAGTTAAGACCTATTCTTCTCAAACTGTTCCAAAAACAGAAAAGGAAGGAAATATTCCAAATCCCTTCTATAAGGCCTGCATTACCCTGATAACAAAGCCAGATTAAAAAACTACAAAAAAAAGAGACCTGCAGGCTATGACCTCTGATGAACATAGATACTTCAACAAATATTAGCAAACTGAATCCAACAATAGATTTTAAAAAAATCATTCACCACTATCAAGTACGATTTAGTGTCAGGATGAAGAGTGGTTCAGTATTTGCCAAATCAATAAATGTAATACACATCCAGAAGAGAAGCCCAAGAACCACACGATTATTTCAACAGATGCAGAAAAAGCATTTGACACAGTACAATAACTGTTGATGATAAAAACACTCTGCAACGCAGGTTTAGAGAGAACATACCACAACAGAATAAAGGACATATATGAAAAATCCACTGTGACCATCATACTCAAAGGTGAAAAGCTGAGAGCTTTTCCCTGAAGATCAGGAAAAGACCAGGAGATCCATTCTCACCACTTTTATTCAATCTAGTACTGGAAGTCCTAACTACAGCAGGCAGACAACAAACAGGAATAAAAGAATTCCAAATTGGTAAGGAAGAAGTAAAACTTTCATTATTTGTAGATAACATAATGCTATGTATGGAAAACCCTGAAGATCCACCAAAAAACCACAAGAAGAGATAAATGAAGTCAGTAAGATCACAGGATACAAAATCGATATACAAAACTCTGTTGCATTTCTATACCCTAAAAGCCAAACAACAGAAGGAGATACTAAGAAAGCAATCCCATTTACAATTGCACCAAAAAGAAAAAAACACCTAGGAATAAAGTTAACCAAAGAGGCAAAAGATCTGTACTCACAAAACTATAAAATATTGACAAAAGAAATTGAAGATGACACAGACAAAGGGGAAGAATTTCCATGGCCACGGATTTGAAGAACAATTATTGTTAAAATGTTCATACTACTCAACGCAATCTACACATTTGATGCAATTCCTATCAAAATACAAAAAGCACTTTTCATAAAACTAGAACCAATAATCCTAAAAGTAAATCCATGAATAGCCAAAAACAATCTTGAAAAGGAAAAACAAAACTGGAGATACCACAATTCCAGATTCCAAGTTATAGTACAAAGCTATAATAATGAAAACAGTATGGTTATAGACATACATATCAATAGAATAAGATAGAAATCCCAGAAACAAACCCACAATTATATGGTCAGTTAATCTTTGACAAGAGAAGCAAAAATATGAAATAGGAAAAAAATCAAATGGTGTCAGAAAAACTGGACAGGTACATAGAAAAGAATAAAACTGTACCACTTTATTATACCATATACCAAATAAATTCAAAATGGATTAAAGGCCTAACTGTGATATATGAAACCATAAAAATCCTAGGAGAGAGCACATGCAGTAATTTCTCTGACATTGTCCATAACAACAGTTTTCTAGATATGTCTCCTGAGGCAAGGGAAATGAAAGCAAAAATAAACTGGGATTTGATGTATTGGGATTACATCAAACTAAAAAGTTGGGGCATCTGGGTGGCTCAGCCAGTTGGGCGTCTGACTTCAGCTCAGATCATGATCTCACTGCTCTTGAGTTCGAGCCCCACATCGGGATCTGTGCTGACAGCTAGGAGCCTGGAGCCTGCTTCGGATTCTGTGTCTCCCTCTCTCTCTGCCCCTAACCCACTCTCATTCTGTCTCCATCTCTGTCTCTCAAAAAAAAAAAAATAATAATAATAATAAACATTAAAAAATAATAATAAAATAATAAAAAATAAAAATCTTCTGTTCAGTGAAACAATCAACAAAACTAAAAGACAACCTACAGAATGGAAAAAAAGTATTTACAAATGACATAGCTAAGAAACGCTTAGTATCCAAAATATATAAAGAACTGATACAACTCAACACCCAAAAAACAAATAATCCAATAAAAAAAAAAATAGGCAAAAGACATGAACAGACATTTCTCCATAGAAGATATCTACCTGGCTAACAGTTATAGGATACAGCATTCCTTATCTGGGAAATGTAAATCTAAACTACAATGACCCATCACCTCACACCTGTCAGAATGGCTAAAATCAGAAATACAAATAACAGCTAGTGTTGGTGATGAAGTGGAGAAAACGGAACCCTCTTCTACTCTTGGTGGGATTGCAAGCTGGTGCAGCCACTGTGGAAAACAGAACGTAGATTCCTCAAAAATTTAAACATACAACTACTCTATGATACAGTAATCATACTACTAAGTACTGTTCAAAGAATATAAGAACACTAATTTGAAAGGATATATGCATCCTTATGTTACTGCAACACTATTTACAATAGCTAAATTATGGAGGCAGCCCAAGTATCCATCCATAGATGAATTCATGGACACATGCTCACATGTGTACACACGCAAGAATATTATTCAGTCTTTAAAAATAATGGAATCTTGGGGCACCTCGGTGGCACAGTCGGTTAAGCGTCCGACTTCAGCCAGGTCACGATCTCGTGGTCCGTGAGTTGGAGCCCCGCGTCAGGCTCTGGGCTGATGGCTCGGAGCCTGGAGCCTGTTTCCGATTCTGTGTCTCCCTCTCTCTCTGCCCCTCCCCCGTTCATGCTCTGTCTCTCTCTGTCCCAAAAATAAATAAAAACGTTGAAAAAAAATAAAAAAAATAATGGAATCTTTCCATTTGCAACAACAGGGATGGAGTTAAAGAGTATTATGCTAAGTTGAATCTGTCAGAGACAAATACTGTATGATTTTACTCATATGTTTTGTTTAAGAAACAAAACAACTGAACAAAAGAAAAAGAGAGAGAGAAACAAACCAAGAAAACAGACTCTTAAGTATAGAGACTAAAATGATGGCTACCAGGGGTAGGTAGGTTGGGGGATGGGTAAAATAGGTGATGGGGATTAAGAATACGCTTATCATGATGAGCACTCAGTAATATTTAGAATTGTTGAATCACTACATTGTACACTTGAAACTTATATAACACTGTATGTTAACTATACTGGAATTTAAACTTAAAAACTTAAGAAAAGCATATTATGTCATCCTATTTCTATTCTCATTCATCTTTCACTACAGATGTAATTAAGGATTTTGAGATAATCATTCCGGATTATCCAGGTGGGCCCTAAGCAGTGTGAATCGTGTTCTTATAAGAAAAAGGAAAGGGAAACTTGAGACATACACAGGAGGAAAAACTCATGCAAATAGAGGCAGGCATGTGAGTTAAGCAGCCACAAGTCCATGAACACCTGAAGCCACCACAAGCTGCAAGAATCAAGCAAAGATTCTCCTCTAGAGTCTTTGAAGAAAGCATAGAACTGCTGGTATTTTGATTTCAGACTTTTGGACCCCAGAAGTGGAAGAAAATTAATTTCTACTGTTTTAACCAACTCAGTTTATGGTAATTTGTTATAGCCTTCCTAGAAAAAGGAGGAATCAGTTTGGGCTCCATAACAAAATACCATAGACTGAGTGGCTTATAACCAACAAAAATTTATTTCTCATTGTTTCAGAGTTTGAAAGTCCAAGGTCTGGTGCCAGCATGGTTGGATTTGGGTGAGGACCCATCCTTTTCCATGTTGCAAAGGGGTCTCTTTTATAATGGGACTAACTGCATTTATGAGAGCTCCACCCTCATAACGTAGTCACCTCCCAAAACATTACCTCCTTAGGCCATCACATTGGGGGTTAGGATTTCAATATATAAATGGGGGCCAAAAAATATTCATTTAATTGCAGAAACTAATACAATATTTAAAATGAGCAATAGAGGGTTAACTACTAGCTCTGGGTGAAAAGTGGCAGGTTTCCATTGGTGTGAATTGTACATAGAATCGTTATTCTGTAACATTCAATTGCCGGATGGGGAGAGGGCTTTTACTATAAGCAGCACCAACTATTCTAGTTTCTCTAAGATTTTTTAATCTAAATTATCTAGATCAGAATATGCAAATATGTGTCCTGAAGATAAATGACTACTTCTGAGATTCAGCCTACAAGAGTATAAAATGTGTGTGGTTATCTTTTTTTATGGGGGGGGGGGGTATATTTTACAGTTGTTTTCATATCTCAGTGCACTTTCCTTTATTTTTTTTTTTAAATTTTTTTTCAATGTTTTTATTTATTTTTGGGACAGAGAGAGACAGAGCATGAACGGGGGAGGGGCAGAGAGAGAGGGAGACACAGAATCGGAAACAGGCTCCAGGCTCTGAGCCATCAGCCCAGAGCCCGACGCGGGGCTCGAACTCACGGACCGCGAGATCGTGACCTGGCTGAAGTCGGACGCTTAACCGACTGCGCCACCCAGGCGCCCCAGTGCACTTTCCTTTAAATAGCCAAGGATGCACACATAATAATCCAGAATACAAGATTTGTAACAGTACCTTTTCCTACTCCCCCATTTTATTTGTTCTCATTTTAAGGTGTCTTGAAATGGAACTAATTTAAACCTGGCCATTTTACCATCTTTGTGGAAAATACTGCTAGTATTTAAGTGTAGATTCAAAAAATCTTGCCTGATTTTATGGAGGAGAGAACTGAGGATCCAGAGGCTTTAAGCAACTTACTCAAACATACATAACCAGTGAGTGGCAATTATAGAATCCTAATACAGATCTAATTCCACCATCCTTAGAAGTTCTCTGCTTCCCATGTTTTCAGCTAAGAGTTGAGTACCAAATATTTGCTAGTCAATAAATACAAATACATAATATTTTCTAGGTACCATGAAAAATAAGAGGATGTATAATAAGGTGTCTCCCTCTCCAAAGTATCTACAGTTAAATAATGGCATGTGAGAATATTAGAAAATATCTAATTTCTATAGAAACTGAAAATCATTTATATGTATTTTATGTTATAATTGAATATCCTGGAATATGTGATTTATATGAGTAGTAATAATACCACACAAAAAATAATTATGAAGTAACACCCTAAAATATTTGTCATTTGTTGTCAAGCCCAAGAACAAAAACAATTTCTCTGCGTATTCTACCTACTGGTTTTGTGCTCTAATAGCCAGACAAAGCCACCCCAGTACTTCTGACAGTCTGAGTGTGTCTGCACTATATCTGAATTTATTACTCACCATTTGTTATACTGCTAATAAAAACAGTATAAAATACTATCTTGTCACATTAAATCTCAAGCAGAAATCTTGTTATATTTCAAGAAATGATTTAATATTTTATTACCTAAAATACTGGTGTAGAACGAAGTTTACCACCATTTCTGTGAGCTGCTAACTAAATATTGATTGGGGGTAAAGTTGCAACCTTAACTGCACAGGAAAAGCTTTTCAACTTCTTACAGTACAAAGGGTACTATGTGCTTCAGTGCCTTGTGACTAAATCAATAAAGCACAGCCAAGGTTCAAGATCCCTCATAATATTTCCAAGTCATATACTCATGTCTCTAGCCATCCATAGCTCTTTAATTTTTTAAAAAGTTGTCATTGTAATGAGCCATCTTAAAAAGTAAATAAATGAAAACGCAGACTAGAAATAAAGAAGAAATCATACTCTTGATCATTTCTTTTAAAAAGTTACATAAAAATGGCAATACCATAGTAATCTAGTTTGGAGAGAAAATAAAGCTGTTATACTTGTATTAAGCCATTACGTAACTGGTTTTTGTTCCTTAGATCATGTGCAACTGAGACCAAATGTTAAAAAGTTTTATCTAGAACTGGCCAAGGGTATTTTCTATGTGTTGAAAATAAAGAAATTCTTCTAACTAAACGTCCTAAAAATATTACTGAAAGATGGCTCTTCATTTTCCCATACTACTGTTACAATATATCAAAATATATATACTGATATATATTAAGATATAAACTTGGTAGGCATTTTTAAACAACATGGAATCAAGTTTCAAAGTGAATGACTTTCACAGTTTAACTGTTTTTTTTTTTTTTATCCCATCTCTCTAGAAGGCTTTCTTGATGGAGGAAAGAAGTGATTGTTGTATAATATTCAAACATTCTGTGATAGAACACATGGGAAACACGCTTCCTGTACCTCCTTCTACTGATATTAATACTATACATATGTATATTTAACTTAGGAGAGGGTTCATACGTGTGTGTGTGTGTGTGTGTGTGTGTGTGTGTGTGTAGCTGCAATTATGGAAATATGGATAGGCTCCAGAAATAAAAATTTGTCATGATTTTCAGAAAACGTCTTTAAAGTGCTCATTTTATCAGAGAGAGAAAAACATTTCCAGGAAAACTGTTCAGTATTCAATTCCCTAAATGATCACCTGTGATTTATCCAGGTACTTATTTTTTTCTAAATGTTTATTTTATGTTCATAATACTAATTTCCTGTTCGACACTCGAAGGTTCCTAAGCCATTTATTAAGAAATCAGAAAATTACAAAAAAGAAAATGGAAAGTATTACCACTCCCAACTTTGATCCTGGGCCAAAGGCTCCCATAATGATAATATTATTTAGAAAAAAAATGAGACAGGATGAAAGATGGTAGGAAGGAAAATCAGAAAGGAAGGAAGGAACTAATGATATTAAGAATTTCTGGTTAGAATGGGGGACATCACTGATAAATAGCTTAAATTAACTTTGCAGAATATCACATACCCATTCTTCTGTTAAAAGTGGCAAAGAAAAATCAACTGATACTATTTCTCCCAAGACTTAGGTTACATCATCTAAAAAGTTCTTAGGTTATGTCATCTAAAATTAGTTGTCTAGAACAGAGGACAGGACAACCAGAGCAGGTATGTTATTAGTACTATGAGACAAAGTGGCCTTTCAGATTCTGTCGTAATGCTGTTAGAAAGAATTTTCTTCCAAATCCTTAAGTCTGTGTTTGTGTCTGTGTGTGTGTGTGTGTGTGTGTGTGTGTGTGTGTGTAATTTATATGCTTCTGTTTCAAATCGTCTACTCTATGCTAAGCAAGGAATATGGGAGTAAAATCTGGTATGTCTCAATCAATACAGAATCATAAGTTGACATATTCACAAAGACACATTAAAGTAGGCACATTGTTAAAATTTATAATAAGTTCTAGAGCTCAGAGAGACACTGAGTTTGTCTTTAAATACAGAGAAGGCACAGTTATTGTCCCTATATCTCCATACTCACCCATACTTGCCAAGAGAATTGATCACCTTTTACTCTAGCCTTTACTCTTGGTTTTTCCTCACAAGATCAAAACAGGGTTCTTCCCACAAATTTATAGAAAGTATACAGGTGAGGTTTAGATCCAACCTACACAGGTCACTAACTAATCAATCTGATCACCACCCCATAATCACCTGTAAACCATCAATCTTCCATTTTCAATGTATTTTTAATTTTTTTTAATTTTTAAACATTTTTAAGTTTATTTTGAGACAGAGACAGTACAAGTGGGGGAGGGGCAGAGAGAGGGAGAAAGAGAGAATCCCAAGCAGGCTAAGCGCTGACAGGGCAGAGCCCAGTGTAGGGTTCGAACTCACTGAAACTTTGAGATCATGACCCAGCTGAAATCCAACAGTTGGACACATAAACCAACTTAGCCACCCAGGTGCCCCTAATTTCAAATAATCTTAATTGCCAAATTGGCCTCATAGTCATAAAAGCCTTTCTTCCAGAGCACAGGTTATGGCCCAAGCAGCTACCCAGGTAGCTCTGTTTTTGAACCTCTGTGACAAGACTTACAATTGCATTGTGGACACCTGACTTGCTCTTACCCCCCTCCACTTTAATAAATTCTTAAAAATAGGAAATCATTTCTTCCTAAAGATCTTTCAAAATGATCTGGGATAAAAAAAAAAAAACATGGGGTTCAAAGTCAGACAGCTGTGGGAACAATTTCAAGTCCTGCCGCTTACCAGCTCAGGTATTTGGAGGCAGATATTTGACTTTGGGAGATCTCAAATTCCTTATCTGTATAGTCAGTGTAAAATAATAACACATTCATTTCCAGGTAGTTGTGAGGGCAGAGGAGATATCATCAGTAAAGAGATCAAATACAGTGTCACATTAGCCTCTGATGTTTACAGCGTCTGAATTCGACCCAATATTCTCTGTTTTATCAGACATGTAGGTGTCCACCACCTACTCCATCTACAAGCAATAGACCAATCGTTAATTTCTGTTGATGTGGTGTTTGGAGTGGTGGTGGGGTCTGGAGTTGATGGCCAAGAAAGAATTCTTGAGACATCTTCAGTGCAAAGAGGTGATTTTATTAAAGCACAGGGACAGAACCCTTTGGCAGGAAGAGCTGCCCTGCGATTGTGAGGACGGACTCCTCACAGTAAAACCTTGGTTTGCCAACATAATTTGTCCCAGAAACGTGCTTGTAATCGAAAGCACTTGTATATCAAAGCGAATTTCCCCTTAAGAAATAAAAGGAACTCAAATGATTCATTCCACAACTCAAAAATATTCATATAAAAATGATTACAATACTATAATATGAAATAACAAAGGAAATACAAAAGATAAAGAAAAATAAATTAGCCTTCACTTACTTTGTAAACCTAAATGGCTGGTGTGAGAGAGACAAGAGAGAGGAGGGTTATTGTGTAGTAAGACTTTCACTATCACTAACAGATGTTGACTACAGTACAATATTAATAAACTCTTGTCATATACTGTATTTAATGTAACTGGCAATAAGGCAGCAGAGGAAATGGTGTATATCTGCAGGCAGCCTGACCTAGAATGAAGCATAACATTCTTTTTTTTAATGTTTTATTTATTCTTGAGACAGAGAGAGAGAGAGAGACAGCACAAGTGGAGGAGGGGCAGAGCAAGAGAGGGACACAGAATCAGAAGCAGGCTCCAGGCTCTGAGCTGTCAGCACAGAGCCCAATGCAGGCTGGAACTTATGCTGGAACTTACAAACCGTGAGATCATGACCTGAGCCGAAGTCAGACTCTTTGCTGACTGAGTTACCCAGGCACCCCCGAAGCAAAACATTCTTAAGCTTACTCTTATATTGAAAAGCAAAGGACTGTCCATAGGTGTTTCGAAGTGACAAAAAATTCACTAGTGCCAGTTGTGGGCACTTTCCAACGTTCCAAAAAAAATTACTGATTTCTGCCATACACCAAGGCCTGAGACCCAGCATCTGAGCATGGGAGATGATCACCCATAATCCTTCAGCAAGTGAGTGAGGGAAAGAGAGAAAACGAATCATTGGCTCAGTTGTGATCATGTGACGTTCGGTGTCACATACTACTCATATTGCAAGACATCGCTCATTTATTAAGTTAAAATTCATTAGAAATGCTTGCTCACAGAACAAATTATTTGCAATCCAAGGGTTTACTGTACTTGAAAGTTGGGAGAGGTAAAGACAAGGAGAAGGTAAAGAAAGGACTTTCATATGATAAAGACGACACAGGATACTGGAGACCAAGCTATTGTCAAGCTAAGGTTGTTTTCCCCTCTAGCTAAGAATTAAAATTAAAACAGTAGGGAATTCCTGGAGAAATGTTATACTAGGGCTGCCTCAAGTGTTTGTCAATGGGCTGCAGGTTATAAGGAAATTTAATTTCAGCTACATTTCCCTGCGCCTTTGTTTCCCACATCATCTACTTCACATCAAAGTCATTGGAATTGACCTCTGAGTGAGCCACAGTTTTTAAATCAAAATGTCTCACTTAGTAAATGGGCTATGCAATATCTCAATTCCCATATCTCAGTATCTCCACTTTGGATGGCCTCTCTTCAAATTGAAGGATAACAAAGATAGGCTTTTCTTTATTCAGAATAGCCTACTTTGTTTGATTCTCAGAAGGATCCCTTAAGAGCAAGTAAAATTTACCTAACATTGCATTAGATTTTAAAGTGTGACTCTGAATTCAGTGGGGCAACTTAAAGCTCTTTTCTCATATAAAAACTGTATTTTCCCTCAGAATCAAAGAGCTGTTCCCTGATAGTCATAAAAAAGTAAAGGTTGGGGTAAAATGATTTCCATCAACCAAAGTATCAAAGTCCTCATGCCTACCCTTATATCAAAACATGTATAAATAAAGAGTTAAATGGTGTAACTCTAATATTTTTAATCCCTTTGGTTGTCTTTTTCTGGAGCAGCAGTTTTTAAAGTGTAGTGAGAAAACACTCGGTGGTCTCTAAGAGCTTATGAACAGTCAATGACAAACTCCCTTTTCTGATCATATACCTGTGTGAGAATGAATTTTCTGTAAATACTTCAACTAAAGCAATACATCACACCAGAATGAATGCAGAAAAAGATCCAGCTATCTTCTGGTAAGCCAGACTTTAGAGAAACTACAAAACTTTAAAACAATGGCACTCCTCTTGCTAAAGTTTGGCTGTGAAAAATAAGTTTTTTTATGTAAAAATGTGTAATTTATATTAACAGATAATGGGCATTTTATGGCTATTTATAGATAAAAACTATTTTTTTTAATTTCCAATTTAACCTCTAATTTATTACCAATGCATTGTTAAAAAGAAAACCACCAGATCAAAATGGAATCGTCGTTCAGGATGAATCCCCAAACTAGGGCTTAATACTTAATCTAATTGCATTTGCAACCTCTCCCAGAAATGCAGTTTGTGGAATTTTCAGAAATTCCAGGAATTTTCTGGTAAGTGCCAATGAAGTGCCACAGGGGCCTTCTCCTTCCCCATAAAGGAGATGAGATAATCTGCATAATAAACTCTTTTCTTCCTCTTAGGGGAAAGCCATCTTACCTGGAACAATCCTTTACTCATGCTAATAACTTTCTTAATCCACCCCTTTTCTATAAAAATTTTCCATTTTGTACAGCTCCTCAGAAAGCCCCCTGGATCTGGCAGGTGGGATGTTGCCTGATTCATGAATTGTTTAATGAAGCCATAATGAATGCTGGGGGTGCTCAATAATTTAAGTGTCTAAAGGGACCCAGAGTAAAAAGCGAGAGTTCCCAAATTCAATCTGATGCCTACAATCGTTTTTGTATTTCTTCTTCCAAAGGCTCACATCTCGTTAAGGCATATATAATCAAAATAATAGCAACACCATAGACATGTACAGAAGATTGCATAGTTGTAAAGTAGTTTTATATGCATTATCGTATTAAAACACAGCCTAGTCTGTCAGATGAGCATAGTTACCATTTGTAATTATTTTGAAGACTATAAGGATAACTTTTATACAAAATGGCTAGAGTCCCAAATGGTAGGTAGCAGTGTTGAAAAGAAAGACAAGATCCATTGACCCTTTAAACTGCAAAACCACCAATTCAGGTTAAAACTCAACCCTAAATCAAGCCACACAATGTTTTCCATTTCACTCCCAAGATGAGTTGAATTTTCAATGACAAAGGCAAACCTCTGAGTAGAAATCTACTTTCTTCTTCTTAGTGTCAGGCATGTTTACTAAACAAAACAAAATACACTTCTAGAAAGATTAAATAATCCAAATGTCTAGCAGCAAGTATTAATGGGTTTTGCCCTAAAGTTTATAAGGTGATTTATCTGTGTTTGTGGAACAATTGCTAACCTCCATTCTTGTTCCTCCATATTTTCTCTTAGTTGCAGGCACAGCAAATTGGTAACTGCTACATACTTGTACTGCTTAAGTTGGTTTTTGATCTTAAATATTCCTGACAAACTATTACTTGGTTTTAACATCCCACGGAGTCCTAAAAATCTTGAGTATTAATTCAGAGTGACCCCAGAATTTACCACTTGGTGGTATATATACAAAATTATGCAAAGTAACTGCTAGAGAAGATACCCCTTCTATTTTTGAGCAAATTTGACTTATTTATCAGTAACATGGTTTTCCTGAAGATCTATTATTCATGGGAGATAAAAGGTAATATGATTTTCCTACTTCATAATATAATGATAATTATAGTCTACTGTTGGCATTCATTTATGTCAGCTATCCCCAAGAACTTTTACATTTTAAATGTTAATATTAATTCATATATAATACATATATAAATACAAATGCATATATATAAATAATATGTGCATATTTGTATATATAAAATATTTTAAAAATATGTGATGTTTCACAAATATCTCACAAATATATCACAAATATCTCTTCACACCATCTCACGGGACTGGCCTTCCAAGGAATACACTTTTGAAGACAATGGATTACATATTGTCATTTTGAATTTTCATCTAGGTATTAAAGACAGATTATGGTATTTTTTTTATTGTTCCAATTGATAAACTTCCAGTTTATCAGTAAGTACATGAGGCTTTTTAGTCCAAAAAATTATACTGCTTTATTGTGTTTTTTTTGTTTTTGTTTTTGGCTTCATTACCTTCTTTTGATTTCTTAAATCTTCATCTGGCTTCTCTTTCAAGAATCTTCTTTTCCCTGCTCTTCATCAGGTAAACTAAATATGAATTTTGGTCACATTTCTCAAACATACCAAAACAGGGTAATAACAACTGAGAGCAATAGTTTTACTGACTCTGCAATATTATTTTTATTTTATTTTTCCATGCCATGTCCAATCCAACAGCCAGTCCTCATTGACTTTACTGTCAGCACATCTCTTTCAACAGTCCACTTCTCTCAACTGCAATGACATAGGCTATTAAATTCCAAGATCATCTATGCCTACTCTTCAGTAGGCATAGATGATCTTGGAATTTAATAATTCCTTGCTTATACTTATACCCCAAAGATTATCATACACTGTTTAAAACATGTTCATTATTTACAAACTCCTTAATCTGACTACAAATCACCTCTGTGGACTCTATTTCTCCCCCCCCCCCCCAATATCTACCTCTCGCATCATCCATTTTTCCCACTGCATTGGACTTTATGTTCCTCCAAGCTAGTTTTGGCCATAGGATCTTTGTGCTAGGTTCTCACTCTGCAGGATACACTTTCTTACCAACTTTTGCGTAAGTGGTTTAATGTAGCATTCAGATTTTAACCTTAAGTTACCTTTTACTGAGCCCTCCCCCACAATGTAAGATGGTCACATAGTCTATTTGCATAGAATTTTTCAATATCTGATATTGTTTTTTTTAATTTCCATTTCTTCCCACTAAAATACAACCTCAATAAATGTTATGTTTTTCTTTGCCATCTAGACTAGTTTCTGATACATAGTGAGAATAAATATTCACACAATTAATATTGAGTGAGTAATTAACAAACCAAAAATCTGAAAACCAAATAGCTTGATTATGTAGAAAAGAATCTCTTAACAGTTTACTCTTATTTTAAGCATTTTTTTTCAGCATTCTGGCTAATGAAAGAAAGATTTCCCAACTTAGAATTTTTTGTTTCTGCCAGGACTAAGCTTTGCTTTAAAGGGAAAGGAGGACATTTTTCTATTACAGTGTAATTTTAACTATAATACAATTCTGAACAATTATCACAAGAGCCATATTGAGCTGAGCAATATGAAATGATTTAGCTTATAGTCACAGAAAGTATTCTCTATATCCCCAAATTAAGGAATGGGGGGAAACGTCCTCTTGTTATTAACAAAAACTATTTTTAAATGTATCATCATGTCTAAATTGTACTATAATAAAGTATTATTTTGAGAATAGCTTTGTCAAATCGAACACGCTAGTGAATGATCTCTATATCACTATGTCAATGACACTGGTAGATACTAATATGTAATTATTTGAATCAAACTTTTGAAACAAGCATCTTTTAGTAATTTTTCAATATTGCTATTTCACATTGAGTACCAGATGTCAGAAGAGTTGAAAACATGTTTATTTTAGTCTCTTGGTCCTTCAAGATTTTTATGACTCAATACCATCCTCGTCTTGCATGGATGTGTATTTAGCCTCATTGAGTGAGCAGCCTTTGAGGAGTAGCAATCTGCATACTTCTAAAAGAAATGATTTGGCCACCTGCACTTTTGGAAAATTGTAAAAAAAAAAAAAAAAGCTATAGAAAACTTTCTAAGGCAGGAAATATTAATAAATAATATTTTAAAGATTTTGGATCTCTGGGGAAAGTGGAGCCTCATTAAGGTGCAAGTTCTTAAATTTAAAGAGAAACAGACATGAAGTGAGCTTGATGATTTACAAATCTGGAAGCAAATAAGTTAGCAAAGTTTAATGTGACTGCTATTTCAGAAGAAATGACACAATATCCTTTGCAATTTCCAGACAGCATGTTCAAATTAGCTTACACTGCCAATATTCCTTCCTTTCTGTCTCTTTCTCTCTTTCTCTACATGCTCCCAACACAGAATATTCCTCCCTCTCTTAGAAGTCTCAATGCACATTAGCTGTTAGAGGCTCTGGAAGATCTATGTTAAAAAAAACCTTAACTTTGTTCCACTCACGTTTGCTTCACCACGACTCCTAGTGGCACATTTATGCAGAACACAATCTGGGAAACTAAGATCCATATGGTAAGACTTGGTTAATTGGAATGCCATGGAATATGAGGAAGACTATGCCTAAACTCAGAAGTTACTTCTTCAAAGGCATCAGATAAAATTAAACAAAACTTACAAATTTTACAGAGCTAATTAGAACTAACTTTTGGGAACTTACTTTAAAGCCTTGCTTATTTTCAGTTACAGATTAAGTCATGAATTTATCCCCATTTCCCCAGAAAAGCCTAAGGTTTTCATTTTTTATTTCCGACTTTAAACCTGGATGAATTGCAGCAGGGATTTTAGGTGTATAAAATAAATTGGTGAAGCCTGAACCCAGCCCAGGTTTCTGCTGTTTCGTAAGAAACTCAAAGTTTGCTTCAAATTTACATTTTCTATTACTTTTAATTTTAATAAATGATTTCCAATTGCTCCAAAACTTCTCAGAACCACTTCTACTTTTATAAATATTAATGAAAATATATTTTAAAATGGTTGCTATTTGATGAGTGTTTATGAAGATTTATCTTTCTAGCATATTTGACCAAGATTTTTATTTTTCTCTATTTTCATCTTTTCTATAAACTAAAGCTCTTACCAACTCTATTTCTCTAAATGTATGAGAAGTTATTCAAGTTATGCTGACAATGCCCTTAAAAATCTAATTAACTAATTATATCAAAAGATGTGTACAATTGGTAAAATGCTATATTTCAATAAAATGCTAATATATTGACTATTCTTTGTAATAATGTATGATTATGTATAATTGTGTATATGTGGAAAAAGAGTAGTTTTCAAATCTTACTAATTTTAATGTGATTTTTTGCATAGTAAACTCGACCTATGCTGGTTAACCCCCTAGACCTACAGCAGGAGTTTATACATGTCAGTAAAAGAGAATAAGGATGGCTGTTTTATGATATAATTTTCAAACTAGTCTAATTTTTGTATGTAGGTCTATTATGATGTATAAATCGTTTTCAAACTTCATTAGTTTATTATTACTGATAAATTAGCTGAAAGTGACTACCAGCTAATTTTAGTGTAAAAGTATGATAAAACTATGGATGAGATTTATTTGTTTAGGATAGTGGGTCTAAAAGTTTTTGTTGTTTTTTTTTTTTTTTACCTTAATTAGGAAGGTAGAAAAATCTCACTGAGATGATATGATAAAGACAAGCAATTTGAAGGAAGGGATTATACACATACCATTATTTATTTACTTCAGGAATAGGCTTATAATGATTCTCATTTGAATTGCATTTTTATCACTAGTTCTCCAAGTCTTGTCCTTGGACAACATAAAATAAAATGTATTGGAAATATTTGTTATAAATAGATTACAAATCCAAGCTCTACATTTACTGAATGACCTAAGATGAACATTTAAAAATAATACTCTTGGGGTGCCTGGCTAGCTCAGTCAGTTAAGCCCCGACTTCAGCTCAGGTCATGATCTCATGGTTCATGAGTTCGAAGCCTGTGTCAGGCTCTGAGCTGTCAGAGCTGCTCACAGCCTGGAGCCTGCTTCAGATTCTGTGTCTCCCTCTCCGTCTGCCCCTCCCCTGCTCGTGCTCCCTCGCTCTCTCTCTCTCAAAAATAAACAAATATGATTTTTGTTTTAAAAAGAATATCACTATTCAGTTGAGTGATATTAATCTTGGATTAAATAAGCCATTAGAAAATCAACTAATTAAATGATCATTGACAGAATCAAGCCTTTTATGCTATAATATCACTTCAAAAGGATAGCTAAGTACAATTCCGATTTCTATAGCTAGTGTACAGAGTTTTAAAGAACTCGTATGGTCACTCAGATTGGAATGTTTTCTTACTTTAGTGTGTTTTCTTACTTTATTTAATTCA
The DNA here is from genome assembly GCF_014898765.1 of Herpailurus yagouaroundi. NCBI lineage: Eukaryota > Metazoa > Chordata > Mammalia > Carnivora > Felidae > Herpailurus > Herpailurus yagouaroundi. Next base: position 85,322,747 of record NW_024412377.1, read on the forward strand.
ACTATCCAGGTTTGATCAACAAATTACTTTAAAACTGATGCAGTTTATATTTGTCATCCTATTTGAACACTCAGCAAACCTCGCCTCTTTTTTGGAGGGAATTTTCGCAACCAAATGAGGGAAGTTCTCATCTCAGAAGCTAAAAATGTAGATATACGTTGTGTCAGCCACCTCCCCCCCCCCCTTTTTTTTTTTTCCTTCAGTTCAGATCGGGCCTGTAGCAGGTTTCTCAAATGTGAGGCCTCTGGCCTCATGAGGACACAGCAGTATGAGAATCCTGAGAAGTATATTCATACGTCCTGTTTTACCTGGGACACCCTGCTTCCTGCCTATTTCCCTGTTTAATTATTAATGCTATTAATAGCTTCTTATTCTGAGAGTCCCAGTTTGGGCAACAGATTGTATGGTTCCCTTAATTATATGGAATATTCTTCAGTGGTATTAGGTGCAACAGGACTGAAGTCAGAAGTCAGGAGTGGCCGTGGGTTGAATGGTAGTTTCTGAGGTCCTATGCTGCAGGTACAGGTTATAGCTTTTAGCGGTTGGACGGTGGAAGCAGGGCTTCCTTTAGTGGGCCAGTTCTTTGGATTGTGTGCCTATCCATCTACCTCTGGCCTCACAATCTCCTACACTAGAAGTAAGGTAAACCATAAAACACACTTTCCTTCTCTTCTCTCCATTCCTTCCTTCCTTGCATCCATCCTTCCTTCCTTTCTTCCTTCCTTCCTCCTTCCCTCCTTCATTTTTCTTTCTTTTCCCTTCTTTCCTTTCCCTTTTTTTGTCTTTCTTTTCTTTCTTTCCTTTTCTTTCCCGTTTCAGGTTTACTTGGAACTCTTTAAGCACAAATTCTGCTGCCTACTAAAAAGCCTGGATAGGGGCGCCTGGGTGGCGCAGTCGGTTAAGCGTCCGACTTCAGCCAGGTCATGATCTAGCGGTCCGTGAGTTCGAGCCCCGCGTCAGGCTCTGGGCTGATGGCTCAGAGCCTGGAGCCTGTTTCGGATTCTGTGTCTCCCTCTCTCTCTGCCCCTCCCCCGTTCATGCTCTCTCTCTCTGTCCCAAAAATAAATAAACGTTAAAAAAAAAAAATTAAAAAAATAAAAAAAATAAAAAAAAAAATAAAAAGCCTGGATAGGCTACGCAGAAACAAATTATTTTCTTCTCTCTCAAAGGTGGATAAATGTCCTTTTTCTCTTAACCATTTAGTTTTATTCTCTACTTACATAGGCCCAAGAATAGGATGTCTCAATATTCTGTAACAGAGTGATGTCTGTGGTCTTTTGAATGTTATACATTCTTAGTAACTTTTTTGTTTACTTTTATAGCATTCTGGCATAATTTAAATTTAATAGTCTTCAATTAAAACTATCATTTCTATAACTATCATTCTTTATAATAATTCAAAGGAAAATCTCTGAGATATCACAAATATCTATATAAATGTCATTTAATATTTACTCTGTAACTATCATTATTTATAATAATTCAAAAGAAAATGTCTGAAACATCACAAATATTTTTATATATATAAATGTCATTTAATGTTTATTGCTGTCATCATCTTGGTATTAGAGAATACATTTTTAAGATAATTATGATAATGACAAATAATACTGATAAAACAGTAGATAGTAATGATTAAAAATATATGTACTGTCTTTCAGTATTTAATTTTGTTCACACAAGTCCAAAGATTGAGTTTCTTTGAGTTCCAAACTTTTTTTTTCTAGTTAAAAGGTCAACATAATTAAATTCCAAAATAATAAAAGGGCAAATTATAGTTTCAACCCTTAGTGGTTACAGAAACTCATTTTAACATATTGCAACTTTAAGCAATGATGTAAGCAGGACTGCACCTTTTCCTAAATCTGCATTCAACAATGTCATGTGGTGGCCTGAAAGTGGCCATAGTGGGAAGATTTACCCTGGAAATGAGCAAACCTATAATTGTGACCTTCATCTCACTCCCTTCCCCATTGGAGAGCTGGATGCTACACAATAACCAATACATCCCTGATTTAAAGGTCCACAGGAAGTACTGCTGTTTTTCTGACAAAAACAAACACACAGCATATATGTGGACCTTATAAGTAAAATTACTTAATTTCCATCCTTGGATATGATATAGTAGGTCATGAAAAGACAGTGCGCCCACTTCAAAGCCAGGCATTCAATTAAATTATAAAATGAAAAAGATATCAGTGAGATGCATTTGCAACAATGACTAGAAAAGTGAAGTTCCAGAGAGTAGAGAGCCTTGCAGACTTTACTTCCAGAACCAGTTTTTTGTTTGTTTGTTTGTTTGTTTGTTTGTTTTATCAAGGTAATAGGCTTAAATTGAAGACTGTGGTTCACTACAAGGGGGAAAGAGAAACCAACTAAGTCCTTGCTACTTGAAGCTGGAGTTGTAGCCAGGAGTTTTAGGGATAGCACTATATGCTGGAGAGCTAGCACAAAACTTCCAAAAGGAGTAAATCTCCTACAGTCACAGGTGCTTTGGAAATAAATATTCTCTGTGGTAGAGCTAAGTTTTAAGCATATAGTAGTCTCAGGGTATTTGTCAGGCTTGAAGTTTGTTGTGGTTATAGGCTGTCAACTATGCTGAGAACAGAGCTCCATCTCTAATACTCTTTCAGACCTAAGGGAGAAGCCACCATTGGACATGCTATTGAAAGTTCCAAAGGCCACATTTCAGGATTAGGACTGACCATAGAAAGACCAAATCTTATGCAAACTGCGAAATAACCTCAATTACAAACACTAAGTGGATTGATGTCATCTGTCCCTCACCCTACCTTCCTAATATGGAATATAAGAAAAAAACTTGCCAGGGAAAGCTAATATCATCAGAGACCCATGGATAACTTACATGCAAGGTCTAGCATATAACTAAAAATTCCTATAAATGTGAAAAGTAAAGAAAAATTGACATTTATTCAAGTGGAAAAAAAAAACCAGAATAGGAATAGACCCATTAGATGAGTGAGATATTAAAAGTGCAATACTTTGAAATATCTGTCAACGTGTTAAATAAAGTATGAAAAATTATGGATGACACAGGAGATAGCATAAATGGAAAACAGAAATCTGTAAAGAAAGATAAAATGGGCATATAGTGTTAAAAAACACCATACATTTGGTAAAAACTCAATGGCTGAGTATCAAATTAGAGAAAAATGAACAGAAAATTACTAAACCTGAAGGGAGATTAAAAGAAAACATCCCATTAGAGACTAAGGAGAGAGGAGAGGTAATGAGGTAGACCAAACATTGAAGAAATAATAGAAGAAAATTTCTGATAGCTAGTATTAGTTATCAATTTACATATTCAAGAAACTCAGCCACCACAGCAGAATAAATACAAATAAAACTATAGTTAGACATATAATGGTTAAACTTCTGAAAAATAAAGACAAAAGGAATAACCTTAAAAAATATCCAAGGAAAAGACACATTCCCTCCAATGGGGGAAAAGAGAGACTGAATTTATTTGACTTGTCACTAGAAATCATGGTCCTCAGAAGCAAATGGGGCAAATATTTACAGTGTCAAAATAAAAAGTAACTGCTAACTCAGAATTCACTACTCTAAACAATCAAACAAATGCCTTGAAGAATACTGTTGAAACATTCATAAATTAATTTTAAGACAAAATGAGGTAAGTTATTTCCAGCAGGCCTACAATAAAAGAAAAATAAATAAAACAAAGATGTGCTTTGAAAAATTCACAAAACTGAAATATCTTTGGAAAATTGATTAGAAAACAGAAATAAACTAATTTTTCATATCAGGAATGAAGAAAAAATCAATGGGATTCTACACATTATCAAATCAATTAGAAGGTGTTATCTACTTTGTGCAAATAAATTTCCCAATTTTCATGAAATGGAGACATTTCTGAATAACTCCTTTTACAATAACTGTAAGAAGAAAAGATATAAACATGAGTAACTCTATATCTGCTAAAAATAAAAAAAAAAAAGCTATCTCTTTTTCTGTTTCTCTTGCACACAACCCCTCTCCCCCACACACAAACACAATTAGGAATCAATGGCTTCATCGATAAATTTTTCCAGTATTTAAAATATTTAGAAACAAGATCAGACTTCTCCAAACTCTTTCAAAGAATAGATAATGAGTGTACAATCTACTATTGATTTGTAAACATTGCAAGATTATTACACTAAAGGAAAATTACAGACCACCTCTGACATGAACAGATATAATAATCCTAAACCAAATATAATTAAATCAAGTGATAAATGTCCATGTATGTATTCCTCAGTATGGAAAGATTACTGTTATATATTTCAAAATAGTAAGTTGAACTCATATGTTATTACTAAAGAGGAGAAAAATCAGATTATCCTAATAGTGAGTGATTTAACACATTTTCAGAATAAAATCACAGCAATATAGGAATTAGTTACAACTTTCTTAATCTGATAAAGAATGTTAATTAAAACCCTACATTAGCATACCCACTAATATCTGTGCCACTGAGGTCTGGTATGAAAAAAGGACCTGTGATATTATCACTATGACTCAGTATTCTGTTGGTGAATAAAAAAAAAATGCAATAAGAAAAAAATTACATATAAACTAGAATAAAGAAGTGAAATTGTTATTTGTGAAAACAGGATAATGTACTTGAAAAATCCAAAAGAATCCACAAACTATTCAAATTAGTGAATTTAATAGAGAATTGAATATGTCTAACATATAAAAAATTGTAAATCCATACATCAATAGAACAAAAAATTTAAAGTAATATAATTTGTAATAGTCTCAAAAATATTAAATATCTATTAACAAATTTACAAGATGTACAAGAAGTTAAACTATTATTTTTAACTATTAAGAGAAACTGAAAACTTAACTAGAAAAATATAGATGCCTATGAATGAGAATCTAAACTGTAAACATGTTAGCTCTTCCTACGTCATTGTATGCATTCAACATAATACCAATCAAAATTCTAAAACTGGGGCCTAAATTAATTACTGACTTAAAAATTTATACCAGAATTTTAAAAACCAAGAATAGCCAAGGGAATACTACAGAAGAACAAATCTGGAGAAATTACAGTATCAGCAATAAAGAACTGAGGAACTAATTTGCCATTAAAAGGTAAGCAAAGCTATATTAACAGAGCGTCATATAAAGGTAGGGAAACTGACCATTAGAAAAGACTGAAGTGCCTAGAAGCAGAACCAAACATAAACTGTCACTTGATTTGTGACCAGGTTAACACGGCATTTCTATTAGAGAAAGATGGTCTTTTTAATATCTACTGAGTGAATCGGTTATTTATACAAAAAAAAAGGGGGGGGGTATTTTAATCTTTACATCACACTTCACCTTAAAAGGAATTCAGATAGATTGCAACTCTAAATGCTAATGCAAAAACAATCAACATATAGAAAACATCACCTTGCATAGGCAAGGACTCCTTAAATATGGTATAAAAGATGTTAACCACAAAATCAACTAAGAGAAGAAAAAAAGATAATCTTTTATGTTGGCCAACATACTAAATATTTGCCATTTCTAATGTTCTTCATTCCTTTAGGAGTTTCTATCTGGTAATGTTTTGGTTTTTTTGCCTGAAGAACTTCCTTAGCTTTTTTTTTTTTTTTTTTTTTTTTTTTTTTTTTTTTTTTTTTTTTTTGAGCAGGGTATGGTAAACTGACCAGGAATTCCTAATATCCTGGCCACAACTCCATCTGTTTTATCTATCTAAAACTGATTTTATTTAATGTTAAAAGTAGAATAGACAGAATAATGGCCCACAAAGATATCCACTTCCTAATTCCTCTCAAGAGACAGGGCAAAAGGGACTGTAGGTAGGATTAAAAATTTATGAATCTTAAAATGGGGGTAGATCATTCTGGATTATCTAGTTACACACAATGCAATCACAAAAGTCCTTAGAAGTGAAACTGGCATCACAGTCAGAGGAGATATAATGCTAATAGTAAAGGTGTTAGCAGTCATAATTTGGCTTTGAAGAAAAGAGCTAAGGAAACTGGCCTCCATACAAGCTGGAAAAAGCAAGAAACTGGATTTGCCCCTGGTGTCTCCAGAAGAAATGCAAACACCTTTTTTAGTGTAGTGACATCTATTTCAGATTTTGGCCTCCAAAACTGTAGGACTAAAAACTTAACACTGAGTCTGTGGTGGGGCGCCTGGGTGGCTTAGTCTGTTTAGCATCCAACTTTGGCTCAGGTCATGATCTCACAGTTGGTGGATTCTGGCCCCTCGTGGGGATCTGTGCTGACACCTCAGAGCCTGGATCTTGCTTTCTATTCTCTGTCTCCCTCTCTCTCTTCCTCTCCCTTGCTCGTGCTCTGTTTCTTAAAAATATACAAACACGGAGTCTGTGGTAATTTGTTTCAATAGCAGTAGGAAACTATGAGGTTCACCTTCATTTTTGCAGATTATTTTCACTGGCTATAAAGTTCATACTTTTTTTTTTCTCTCTCTCTGAGCACTTTAAAGATATTATTTCATTGTCCATTAGCCTCAATATTTTCAAGGAGAAATTGGCCATCATTCATAGCTTTCCTGAACTGTATGTAATTTATCATTTATCTCTTTATCTTCAAGGTTGTTCTTGTTTTTCAGTTGTAGTTTTTAGGAGTGCCTTGATGTGGTTTCCTTGTCTTTATCTTGCCTGTATTTGTATAAAATTCTTGAAACTTTAAATGTTTTTCCCCAAATTTGGGAAAATTTTAGTTACTATTTCTTAAAATACTGTGTATTATGTGTAATGTCTTTCTTACACTATAACTGCATATGTGTTAGACTACTTGATATTGTCGCACAAGACAATGGACACTGTTAAATATTTTTTCCAATTTTGTACCTCTCTTCTAGTGGAATGATTTCTATTGATCTACATTTTTTGCTGACACTGTCATTTGCCACCTTTAATTACTTTTAAGCTCAACCATTTTCAAAAATTATAGATAATGTACTTTTAAATCCTAGAATATTCATTTATCCCTTTTTTAAATATTTATTTAGAGAGGGGGAGGGGAGAGGGGCAGAGAGAGAGATAAAGAGAATCTTAAGCAGGTTCCACAGTCAGCACAGATCCCAATGCAGGGCTCAATCCCATGACCCTGGGATCATGACCTGAGCCAAAATCAAGAGTCAGATGCTCAACTGACTAAGCCCCCAGGCGCCCCCTCCATTTATCCTTCTTTTATCTATTTTACTTTTTTTTTTAAAGATTTATTTATTTTTGAGAGACAGGAGGGGAGGGCAGAGAGAAGGGGAGACAGAGAGTCCCACGCAGGTCCTACCCTGTCAGCACAAAGAGAGATGCAAGACTAGAACTCACAAATGATGAGATTATGACCTGAGCCAAAAAGGAAATGGACGCTTAACTGATTGACCCACCCCAGTGCCCCTATATTTGACTTCTAAGCTTAAATTTCTTTTTTTTTTTTTAGTATTTATTTCAAAATTTTCTTTATTTTCTTGGACATATTTATAACAATTGCTTTAAAACCTTAGTCTTAATTACAACTCTTGTCATTTTGGTTCTTATTTCTATTGATTTGTGTGGTTTTTTGGCTATGGGTCACATTTTCCTACTTCTCACATGTCCCCTCATTTTATTTTTCCATTGTCCACATACTTTGTGGAAATTCTGGATTCTTTTATCTCCCTTTATAAACTGTCAACTTGACTAGACTAGAACTAGGAACTCTTTTTCCCTCTAGTGGTAACAGTTGAAAATTTACATTTCCTTACCTCAGCTACTGTCTTCTGCATGGCTCCTTAAAGTCTTCACTATCCATACCTAATCCAGAGGTCTAGCAAGGGCTGGAGTAAAATTCACAAGTTTTAAAAAATGTTTCCCTTTGTGTCTCCTTTTTCAGATTTTTCTCCTCACATCCAATTACTGTACAAGCCCTGAATTCTATTTTATGAGTCAAGACTCATGAGATGTACATTTCTGCTTTAGAAATGCTATATGAACTAGAAGTCCTCATAAGTTAAAAGGTAACAAATGCAAATCTCACTCAATGAATCTACCAATTTTTATAGGTTCACTCTCTTCCACATTTTTTTTGTTTTTTTTCCACTCCTAAACCTTAAATACTTTCATATTTTTTCAAAGTTCATACAAGTTATTCTGAGTCTAATATTACCTGAATAAGAATTGTGTCACCACAAGAAAATAGTGACAAATGGACTAAATTAAAATATATTCTTTTAATGAAAATGATATCATTAACTATGTGAAAAAGAAAGCCTCAGTGTGAGAGAAGATATTTTCAATATCTATTTCCGAGAAAGACTTATATCCAGCATATATAAAGAATTTTTATTCATCAGTAAGTCATAAAAAAATAAAAAATGGGCCATAGGCTTGAAAAGACAGTTCTCAAATATGACATCCAAGTGGCCAATGCATATAAGAAAAAGTGGTAAATTTTATTCATTATTAGGCAAATGCAAATAAAAACCACAAGAAGAAACCATTACGCACTCACTAGAACTGTAAAAATTAAAGAGAAAGAAAATAACGTTTATGAGAATGTGCAACAACCAAAACTCTCTCACATTTAAGGGAGTAAGAAAGTAAACTCTTTGGCGATATCTACTAACATTGAATATCTATGTATCCTATGATCTAGGAGTTCTACTCCTAGGCCTATACCAGATAGAAGTGCATACCTATCCTCACTACAAGAGATTCTCTGGAATGGTGACATCAATATTATACTTAGTATCTATTTGGGAATGATTCGATAACCACCAATTGTATAGTATTTACTGTTTATTTACCCAATTATATATTATATAAAAGTAATAATGAACTATAACTGCACATAGTATTCATGAATCTCACAAACATGTTAACTAAACTAGGCACAAAGGACTACATAATGTATAAGATAAAGGAAAAAAGTTATTTATGAAAAAGATTTTGTATAAGTTGCAAAAACTGATCAATGCTGTCAGCAGTCAGGTAATAGTTAATTGGGGGGGTGACATTTAGTGAACAGAAGGAAGTGTGACAGTATCTGGTGGTGCTAATATCAATGAAGTCCTTAAAATATTTAAATACTGTGTATATTTAATTTAAAACTCATGTTTTAAAACCTCCTCTGAGAAAGACCTAAGATTCAAATGAATTATACAGATTAAATATAATAAACTCTAGATTTTGTTTTAATAATCATCACTGATTTGGATTATCAATCACAGCTGTTGATTTTATGCATCTTGTTTATAATCTTAAGCTTTGTAATTTTTCACAAAACATAACATCTTTCCACCGTATTTTTCCTGCCCTATTTTTATAACATCTATTTCCTCATCTATCTACCTAGTAAATTTACCTAGTAAACAATGAAATCTTATACTCCAATTACTCCAATGAAATCAAAATTATAAAGTGAGCAGTGTTTTTAAAGGTTAGTATGTTCCCTCATTCCTTTTTTTAATGTTCGGCACATCTGTATCAGAATTTTCAATGTTCAAGTCGTCAAAAACTGTCTATCTTTCAAGCGTTAGGAAGGGCATTTCAAAACAACATACCCTTCTATTATTTTCCACTTTACAAGTCCACTTTCCTCCCCCTCCCTAAAAGGGCCCTAAACCCTTCAGGCCTTGAATCATGTCACTATCATTCCAGCTAAAGGGAACTGGAGAGCACTCCCCTGGGTTCCTATTAACACCTGCTACTTAATCAGCCAGAGGGGCTGTTGGTGACTGATGGCAGAGTTCCATCCATCCCTCTGCCCTACCTCCCCAGAGGCTGCACCACCATCGCAGCCATCCCTGCCTGGGGAGTGAGAGTAAAAGAAACTGGGCAACACAGAGAGTTGGAGAAACACAGCCAATTGTTCAAAAGCTGGAATTTGTTAGTAGTAAATTCCCAGTTATAAATTTGCAAACCAAGACGATGCAGCTGTGGAATGTATTAGCTACAAATCTGTAATTTTTCAACTTTCAGATTCATAAATATTTTAGGTATTGTACAAACGCAGCGGCAAATAGTAACAGAGACCTCCCTGGATAGAAGGTTACTACAGATAAGATGTATGTGACTAAACGTAGGGGGGCCTTACATTTTGCACGAGGAATAAGTTTAGCAGTGCAGCCATCTCTAATTTAGACTGTTTTCTTAATCTGCTGCCAGGGGACCATGCTGGGTGATTCACAGTAATGAACTCCACCTGGATGTTCTGTAAATCTGAAAAAGAGAACTGCAGCCTAGTAACTATTGTTACCACAGATCTGGTTGAGTGAGCTCTAATTTGATCATTAAGTGACCATCCCACCAAGGAACCATGAGAAATCGGGGACACTACCATTCCGTGAGAGCGCAAGAAAGACTGTTTATTTAAGTAAGATTATTATCAAATAAAACCTATATTAAGAATAAAAAACAGAAACATTTGTAGAACAATAAAAATAAATTAATACTAAATATTTAATCCTGGACCAGTGGATCATCGTGTGAGTTTAAAGGGATCAGGATTTTTCAACAGTAAAAAATGTAATATGAATTTTATTGACAAAAGATGTTTAATAAAATTGTTTTAACACCATTATACAACCAATGGCAGTTAAGCTGCTGGTAACTATAATACTTGGAACATCTAGGCTTATATAAACAGTACACTAAATTATACATTATAATGTATTGCATAATAAAATACATTGAGCAGATATATATACATAATATTACGTTATATATATTTTATATATATAAATAATATAATATATAAATAATATAATGTATATAGTTTTGTAACAGTAATGAAATGCTATCTATATCCTGTAAAGCACAAGCTGGACTATATGACTTGAATTTATTTCTTTATTTCTGGCTGAAATTCTTGATCACTATCTTAATAAAGCAATTTGAGAACAAGGCCATGGCCAGTGCTGCTGCCTCTGTTGCTTTATCAAGGCCCTTGGAAACCAACCTAGAACAAGTTCTATCAAAAAATAGGCCATTGGTTGATCTTGCTTCTCCCTGTTACTGAAATTAATTTTCTGTCCATTTCTTGTTACAATTCTTGTTCAATTTAGTGGATATTTATTGTATCTTCTTGTCCACCTTCCCTTCCCCCAATAATAAAACAAATATAAGGCACATGTTTCCCTGGATAACCACCCCTCCCTTATTTGGAATCCTGGTAGTTTGAGTGATCATTTGGGACATATGTCAGATTTACCTAGTTTATAAGCTATATGAGCCAATAGAGAATTCACTCAGTCATTCAATTCATTCATGCATTTATTCATTGATTTTTTCTTATTAAGTTCTGGTTGAATTTCAGTTGAATCTTAATAATATTCTGCTATACTGTTGAACAAATCCTTTCCGATCACAGTGGACATAGGATTCTAATGCCCAGATTTGTTAGTTTGTGTTTATGTGTATACACTTGTGTGGGTAATCTGAAAGACATAACAGAGCCAATTATCATGCCCATGGTTACCCTTTTTGTGAATCAGATTTTAATACACATGGTATTTTCTAAAAACTATGGGTACCCATATTCTGATTAATTTTACAAAGTAATTAAAAGATATTCAGTCAATGCTGAGTATTTTGTATTCAATCAATAAAGGAAATACCTGTCACAAGGGAGAATGCATTCTTGTTACTGGAAATTTATTAGTAAAGACTGATCATCCCATGGTGGGTGTTTTGTAGCTGGGATGCTCACGATAGATGACATTCAGATTAGATGATCTTTGATATTCCTTTCAACACAGGTATTTTTGATTAACAAAAATTCATAGTTTGTAAATATTAGAGATCTCTAGGCACCAGGCAGAAATGAAAAATAATGAGCAAATATTTGGCCTTAACATTTAAGTAGACTTAGACCAAGTCAAATAGAAAAAAGTACAAAAGTAAATCAAAGTAATATGTCAACAAATTGAATAATATGTTTTAGCTGCATATATAAATGCTAAAGAGATTTTCACAAAATAGTTAATGAATAAAGATTTCTGGGAGAATTTAATTTTGAGTTCATCACAGTAATAGCACATTAACTTCAGAAATTCTTCCCAAACTCTAGTCCCTCAAACTTTTCAATTCAATTTTTTTTTCCATTATCCACGTATATTACCCACAAACATAGTGTAAACCACTTTTTCTCTTGGATCCCCTGATATCTGAAGATATCATACAGAACTCTTTCTCAACTAAGTAAATGGCAACTTCAAATCCTATTGGCTGTAGATTTAAAATATAACTATATTCTAATCACTTCTTGTCAACTAAAAGACTAATGGGGAAAAATACACAAATGTAACATACTTAAAACTTTAATACTCCTCTCTCTCTCTCAATAATTCGTAAGGATATAAAAAGAATGTAAGGATATAAAAAATGAAACATGTACAACCGTAATGACCCAACGCATTATTTTTTAAGACTATTTTCTTAGAGAAATATTAGGTTTATAACAAAGTTGAGAAGAACAAAGAGTTCTCATTTCTGCCCTACACATGCATAGCCTTCCTCATTATTAACATCATTCACCAGAATGGTCCATTATCATCAAAAGCGAACCTACAATGACACATTATAATCACTCTAAGTCCTATCTTTGGAGTGGTGCATTCTATGAGTTTGAGCAAAGTAAAATGACATATAATAATTATTATATCATATAGAGTATATTTATTTCCCTAAGAATCTTCTGTTCATTTCTATCTGATCCCCACCTCCGAAACCTGTCAACTACTTTTTAATGTCTCTATAGTTTTTTCTCTGAATATTATATAGTAGAAATCATACAGTATGTAACTTTTACACATTTCCTTTTTCTAATTAGTAATACACATTTAAGATTCTTCTGTGTTTCTTCATGGCTTTCTACCTCTGTTCTTTTTACTATTTAATAATAATCAATTTCCTGGATGTACATAGTTTACTTGTGCACCTACTGAATGACATCTTGGTTGCTTCCAAGTTTGGGCAATTAGGAATAAATACATCATAAACATTAATGTGCAATTTGTTATATGGACATAAGTTTTCAATTTTTTGGATAAATACCTAGGAGGGCAATTGCTGGACCATGTGGTAAGGATATGTTTAGTTGTGTAAGAAAATGCCAACTATGACCCAATTTCTTGCATGTTATTTTCAACTATGGCAGGAAACACATTATTTTTAAGTGCATATGGAACACTTACCAAGACAGACCCTGTGCTAATCCATAAAACAAGTCTCAATCAAGCTCAAAAGATTGAAATGATAAAGAATATACTTTCAGAACTTAAAAGACACTGAATTAGAAATAATAAAATATATGTAAACACACACACATTTTAAAGATTAAACAATACAATTCTTAATAGTCCATGAGTCAGAGTAAAACTAAAAGATTGGGACACATTTTAAAGCAAATGATATAAAAAAACACAATGTATAAAAATCTGAAATTTTGTTAAGAGCTAAAAATAAAAAATAGTAATTTTAATTTTTCTGGAAACAAATTATTTAATCCTTCTTCAAAGGATGCAATAAAAAACCAAAATGAACAAAAATACATGAAAGAAGCAAACACATAGGTAAAGAAGACAAATCATTGAGATAGAAAATAGCACTGAAGATCAAGAAAGTCAAAAGTTAATTCTTAAACAAAAATTAATAAAATAACTACCTTGCAAGAATGATCAAGTAGAAAAAGGGAATAACGACTATCAACAAAAAAGATGGAATATCTCTGTAGAACTTCAAGAGATTAATTAATATTAGATGAATAATACCCATAGACATTTCATTATATTATATTTTTTTACAACTATGCAACACTGTTTGTTAGGCAAAAATCCTCAAAAAATACTGAGCAAAATTTACATAAAATATTAATAGAATCAAGCAATATGTAAAAATATAATATATTAATACTCTGATAAACCTAGAAATATTCTCTGTGGCTTCTCCCATCAAGATGTCTCAGACTTCTTTTCTTTTTCCTAAGAAATGAATCACCCAAGAAATTTTCTCAGTCCATAAACACTTGTCCAGAGAAACTTGGGTAATCCAGAGAAAGTTCTGATGTAGTCACATGAGTGAGTCCAGGAAAACCAACATAAAACTACCCCACCAACACACAATATAAACAATAATAAATCATTGTTTTGAGCTATCACATATTAGAGTACTTTCTTATTCAAGCCTGGATAAATGATAAAATTAAAAGATGAAGTAAAACTATTTCCAAATGACATGACTCTCATGAAATCAGCTAGAACATAGAACTAGTAAGTAAAGTGAGTAACATTACAGGATACAAGATCAACAAAGTAAAATCAATTTTGTTTCTAGCAAAGGACAATTATATTGAAGTTAAATACTAAATACCATTTATAACAGCATAAAAGTAAAAAAAAAATCTCTTAAGGTTAAGTATAAGAAAAGATGTGCAAGACTCATGTACTGAAAATATAAAACACTGTTTAGAGAAATTTAAAAGACCCAAATAATGCAAAGGCATATTGTGTTTATGATATGAAGTTTCACAACTTTTAAAATAAAAAATTTTCCTTGATTGGTCTATGGATACAATATAGTGCTAATCAGTATCTCAGCAGATGTTTTTGAAGAAATTGACAAATTGATTCTAAAATATGTATGAATATGTAAAGCATCTGAAATAGTCAAAACAACTTAAAGACCTATAATAACGAAAACAAGTTTAGAAAAGAACCAAGTCAGAGAATTTAAACTACTTAACTTCAGTGTTATAAAATTATAATAATCAAGGGAATTTTGGCATAACAGATCACTAATGGAAACTAGAGTCTAGAAATAGATTCACACATGTATGGCAAATGGATATTTTAAAAGTTCTATGGAAAAAGACAATCATTTTAACATGTACTGCTAAAACCACTAGTTACACATATGCAAAAAAATCTTTGAAACTATATTTATTGCCATATTTAAAAATTACTTAAAATGAAAAATAGAGTGTAAATCAAAAGCTACAAAACTTTTAAGATGAAAATAGAAGGTATTTTTAACCTTATCTTAAGACAAATAGTCTTTGTTGTACCCAAACCATGTACCATGACAAACATAAATAAAACATTAGATTTTATCAATATTAACAAGTTTTGCCATTTGAAAGTCATTTGAAAAAACAAGAATACAAGCCATATACTTTCAGCAAATATGAAACATTTATAAATAGTGTATCTGGTAAAATGAATATATCCAGAATATATAAAGAAAACCCAAAACTCAATAACTGAAAAAGTAAATAGCAGAATTCGTTATCATTTCCACATGTGAGGAGCTAGAAGTTACCACTTCAACCCAAAAAAACAAGTAAAAACTGCATAGGCTGAAAAATCAACTCTTCTTGGTTCATTCACAAAAGAGTAAAGGACACAGGGAAAACCACTGCTTCTAAGTCAGGACATACAGAAGATGATTATGGAAGTTTCAACTTACCAGAGTAGAGTTCACAGGCAGAAACCAAGTAGTAAACTAGTGCTGTAGTAGGAAAACCTGAAATGTAATTGAAAAATTGGTGTAGGCTTAATGTGAACAAATCTCATGGTTAAAGGCACCAGGGGGTTCAGTCAAGGGACGGGTGGAAAATATTGTCAAATTTACTACAGAAACTTGACCAGGTTTCCATAGTACATATGGAAGAAAAATTCCCTTCTGCTTTTGGCATGGAAATGAGAAAAAAAAAAAAGTTTTTAATTATAGAGTACTTTATTTTTCCCTAAGGAGCAAGGCCTTCCCTCAGAGTACACTAGTTAACCAGTCCAACCAGTATGTTGGACTACTGTTAAAATTTAACTATCCCAAGGGGAGGGAAATACCCAACTCCAGTCAGCTCTACCCATTCTGCACCATCTAAGAGGGGAGAAAAGTCCTGAGAAACTCTTGTTAAGTTCACAGTCCATAAGCGCAGGGATCATTTAAACACTGTAACCTCATCATAGGACTATAGAACACTTCTCATAATCCTACATTTCACCAACGCATCACCAAAGGCCAATTTATAAAAGTCCCTTTACCCAGTATATCATGTACAGCTACCAAGAAAAAACTAAAAGGTGTAAAAAAAGAAAACACACACACACACACACACACACACACACACACACACACACGAAGGAATAGAGCAACTATCAGAACCAGACATGGCAGAGATGTCAGAATTAGCAGAGTGGGAACTTAAAACAACTATAATTAACATGCTAAAGTCTCTAATGAGTAAAATACACAACACACAAGAACAGATGGGCAATGTAAGCAGAGAGAAGGAAATGCTAAGAAGCAGCTAAAAAGAAATGCTGAAGGTAAAAAGCATTGTAATAGAAACAAAGAAGGTCTCGGATGGGGTTATTAGTAGACAAGACGCCACTCAGGGAGGAATTTCTGAGTGAAAAGATCAATAGAATCTATGAAAACAGCACATAGAAGACTGGGGAAAAAAAAGAAGAACTAAGACAACAGGACAACTACAAAAGGTATAACATGTATATAATGGGAATACTAGCAAAAAGAAATAAAGAAAGGAATAAATAAAATATTTGGAAGAATAATAACAGAAATTCCCTCAAATTAATGTCAGGCATCAAGCCACAAATCCAGGAAGCTCAGAGAGCACCAAGCAGAACACATGTCCCAACATTTAACACCTAGGTATATCATTTCCAAGCTTGAGAAAATCTAAGATAAAGTAAAAATCCAGAAAGGAGTCAGAGGGAAATACACCTTATACATAGAAGACCAAAGGCGGGAACTATCCATACTTATTCTCAGAAAGTATTCATGCAAGAAAGGAGTGGAGTGAAATATTTTAATTGCTGAGAGAAAAGCTATTAACCTAAAGTTCTCTACCCTGCAAAGTTGTCCTCATACGTGAATTAAGTCATAAAGGAATTTGTTATCAGATGACCTACTTGGCAAGAAATGTTAAAAGATTTTCAGAGAGGAAGAAAATGATATACGTGAAAACTCAGATCTGCATAAACAAAAGAAAGCCACTGAAGGGTAAGCGAAGATAAAATAATTTAATTTTTATTATTCCTAATTTGACAGTAAACAGTTTATTTAAAATAATATAATTAAAACAATGTAATTGATTATGTATGCTTATGTACATAGCATGCTTATATATGCTTATAAGCAAAATGATGACAATGAAAGAATGAACAAAATGGGAAAATTAGGATATTTGAGTTATTATAAGGTATTCACACTACCTGGCAATCTAATGTTATCTGAAAGTGGACTTGAATAGCTATATATATATATATATATATATATATATATATTGCAAACACTAGGGCAACCATTATTTTTTAATGGAATATTACTGATATACTAAGAAAGAGATTAAATGGAATCAGAGAATTCTCAGTTAAAAACCACAAAAGTCAGAAGAGTGGAAGACTAAAACAAGAATTAAGAACAAAGACAGAAACCATTAAAAAGTAATGAATATGGTAGATATTAGTCCATATATATCAATACTCAATTTGAAAATCAATAGTCTAACATAACAGTTAAAAGAGATTAACATAATAGATTAAAAAATGACTCAAGTATATGTGGTTTACAAGAAACCAACTTTATTTTTTTTTTTAATTTTTTTTTTTCAACGTTTATTTATTTTTGGGACAGAGAGAGACAGAACATGAATGGGGGAGGGGCAGAGAGAAAGAGAGAGACACAGGATCGGAAACAGGCTCCAGGCTCCGAGCCATCAGCCCAGAGCCCGACGCGGGGCTCGAACTCACGGACCGCGAGATCGTGACCTGGCTGAAGTCGGACGCTTAACCGACTGCGCCACCCAAGAAACCAACTTTAAACATGACAACACACATAGATTAAAAGTAAATGGATGAAGGAAAATATACTAAGTTAACACTAATTGAAAGAATTCAGAAATAGTTATATTAATTTCAGGAAGCAAACTGCCAAGTAAGGAAAGTTATCAGGGATAAAAAATGGGTGTGTATTTATAAAGAGATCAATTCTCCAAGATGACAAAACGATCATTAACCATGCATCCAAAAAAGGAGTCTCACACTATGTGAGACAAAAGCTAATAAAATTACAAAGAGAAATAGATGAATTCACTATCATGGTTGGGAATTTATCAACATCCCTCTATCAGAAATTACTGGACCCAGCAGGCAGAAAACCAGTAAGTACATAGTTGAACTCAATACCATCAATCAAACTGGATATAATTGACATCTAAAGACTACTTCATCCAACGATAGCAGAATACACATTCTCCTCAAACTCACATAAAACATTTTCCAATACAGACCACATTCTGGGTCACAAAACACATCTTAATAAATTTAAAAGAATGGAAAACAACATAAGCTTTCAGATCACAAATGAATTAAACTAGAACTTAATAACACAAAGGTAACTGGCATATGCGAAATATGTGAGATTAAACAACACACTTCTAAACTGTACACCATCCAAGAAGAAATACTGAGAAATTTAAAATTTGGGGCATTAAATAAAAATGAAAGCAATTTATCAGAATGTGTGGGATGCAGCAAAAGCACTGCTTGGAGGGAATATTGCAGTATATAATGTATCCATTAGAAAAGAAGATATAAAACCAATAATCCAAGAGTTCACTTTGGGAAATGAAAAATAGGAAAGCAAATCAATCCAAAGTAAGCAGGAAAAAACATAATAGCAAAAATAGAAATCAGTGAAATTGGTAACAGGGGATCAATAGGGAAAATCAGCAAAACCAAAATCTAGCTCCTTGAAAATATCAATAAAACAGATACAGTAGTCAGGTTAAGGAAAGAAAAGAAGGGCACAAATTACTAATATCACAATTGAAAGAGGAAGGACCAATAAGGTGTCTAACGGCATTAAAAGAATCCTGAAGAAATATTCTGAACAACTCAAGTCTGATAGCCTGCAGGAATTGGAATTCCTTGAAAGTCATAGGCAATTCAAAATTCACATAGGCAATCTGAACAGGCCTATATCTATTAAAGAAATTAAATGAATAATTAATAACCCTCCAAAACAGAAAGCACCAGGCCCAGACAATTTCAATGGTGAATTCCACCAAACATTTAAGGAAGAAATTATACCTATTCTCTGTATCTCTTTAATAGGATAGAAGAAGAGGCAATACTTTGTAACTCATTTTATGAGTTATCTTAGCTCTTAATATCAAAATCAAAGACATTGCAAAAAAAAAAAAAACAAAACCCTTATAAAAAAGTATCTCTCATGGACAGAGATGTAAAAATCCTCAAAAGAATAACAAATTGAAATTAATACAGTATAATAAGAATTGTAAATCATGATTAAACAGTGTTTATCCCAGATATGCAAGGCTGTTATATACTTGAAATTAATGAAGGTAATCCATCACATCAATAAGCTAAAAAAGAAAATCATGTGTCTATATCAATGGATGCAGAAAAAGTATTTGATAAAATCCACAGCCATTCATAATGAAGACTCAGTAAACTAGCAATAGAGGGAACTTACCCAACCGAATCAAGATCTACAAAAAACCTAGAGCTTCCATTATACATAGGAAAACTAAGCTTTCTCATTACAATCAGTAACAAAGCAAGGATGTCCCCTCCCACAAGTCATTTTCAACATCATACTGGAAGCTCTAGCTAACGCAGTATGACAAGCAAAGGAAATACAAAGTATACAGATTGAGAAAGACCTAAATCACGCTCCTTGGTTTTTACCCAAAGGAGTTGAAAACTTATGCTCAAAAATACACACATGAATATTCATAGCAGCTTTATTCATATTTGCCCAAATTTGGAAGTTACCAAGATGCCCTTCAGCTGATGAGTGAATAAACTGTGGTATATCTACAAAACTGATTACTATCAAGTGTTAAAAAAAAGTGAGCTATCAAGCCCTGAGGAAATATGGAAGAACCTTAGGTGCATATTATTCGGTGAAAAGAAGACAATCTGCAAAGGCTATCTACTGTAAATTTCTAACCACATAACATTTTGGGAAAGACAAACTGTGAAGAAAATGAAAAGATCAGTGGTTCCCAGGGCTTGAGGTGGTGGATAGATACGATTATATAGATTGAGTACAGAGGATTTTTAGAGGAGTGAAAAAACTCTTTTATGATACTAAAGTGGTAAATACACCTCATTACATACTTTTCCAAACCCATAGAGAATAAAACACAAAGAATGAACTCAAAAGTAAACTATGGACTAGGGTGATTATTGATGTTTATTAATGTAGTTACATCAGTTGTAACAAATCCATCACTTTGGTAAGGGATGTTAATAATGGGGGACTATATACATAGGTGGGGTTGCAGTATGTGGGAAGCATCTGTACCTGCCCCCAATTTTTCTGTGAACCTTAAACTGCTTTAAAAATAAAAATATAATAATGATCAAAAGATTTGAACATATTCTCACTCAAAGCAGATATATGAATGCACATATAAATACAAGCACATTAAAAGGGTTACCACTAATTATTAGGTAAACTTTAATTACAATCACAGTGTGATATCTACCTTTTAGAAATTCTCCAATTAAAAAGACTGACCACATGTAGTGTTGGTGAGAACTGGAAGCTTGTACACTACTGGAGAGAACTAGTAAGAACTGAGTGCTTATATACTACTAGACAAAATGTGAATGGTAAAATAATTCTGCACAAGAGTTTGCCTATTTATTAAAAAGCTAAGCATGCATCTGCCATATCCTCTAACCTTTCTACTCTTTGTTATTTGCCAAAGATAAAGGAAAGCATATGTTTAAAGATTTCTCACAAATGTACACAGAAGCACTTTTCCTAAATAACTAAAACCTGGAAGTACCTCAAATGTCCACCAACAGAATAATGAATAATCCATGGTATATTCATGCAGGAAATTACCAATCGGTATTAACATGGACACTGATTAATGCAACAATATTGACCGCCAAAAAAAGAAAAATGTGATAAATGAAAAATAGCCAGACACCAGAAGTGTGTCTTATTGTTCCTTTTCCATGAAATTCAAAACACTTAGTAGTACTCTACAGAGAGAAATCAGAACACGAGTTACCTGTGGAACCAGCAGGAAAACTGACTACAAGGAAGCACAAGGGAACATCCCAGAGTAAGTACAGTGTTCCCTATGTTGATATGCTTACAGGAAATGAAAAACTCAGTAAACTGTACAATGTCTGTGCACTTGAATGGATATAATTTTATCTCACTGAAAGAAGAAAACATATGTGATAATAAAATATTTCAATAAATGGACCATAAAGAAATGTACCTAAACATGGAACCAGAGGGTAAAATGATGCAGAATAGAAAACAAATAATAGAGAATTACAATTTCTATCCAAGAGGTCCCTTAGTCGGAGTACTAGCAGTTCCATCAAAAGAGAACGAATGTAATGAGTAAGAAGTAATTAACAAACTAGCAAATAAACAAACAACATAAGACTTTTTACTTGGACAGAGGATATTTTTAAATTTTTATTTATTAATTTGGTAGAGAAAGAGAATGAGAGCGAGCGAGGGAGGGGCAGGAAAGGAAAGAGAGAATCCCAAGCATGGAGCCTGACAGGGGGCTCAGCTCAATCTAATGAACTGTGAGATCAGGACCCGAGCCAAAATCAAGAATTAGGTGCTTAACTAAGCCACCCAGGCACCGCATCATATCTAATATTTAATTACAGAGACTCTAAAGTCCTAATTCCTGGGTTAAATTTCGGCTCCCACTGATTATGCAACTTCTAGCAAATTATTTAACCTCTATATTCCATGTTTCCTCATCTTTAAAAATGAAAAACAAATAGTACCTCCTTTACTGTTATGTTGTTTTAAGGATCCCGCAAGTTCAGATATATAAGGCATTTTGAGTAGCATCTGGAGGTGATTAAGCACTATGCAAATGCTAGTTTTATTAGTGTTGTTGTTACTAGTTCTCTTGTTAAAGGAAATACAAGGATTTAAAACATTAAAAATATCATTAAATATGCAGTAACCCAAATAAAAACAACAACAGACTCCCATCAAAATACATTGCCATAAAATTTCAGAAGCCTAAGAACAAATGGAAAATGATAAATCTTCCTAAAATATTGAAAGAGAAAAAGGGGAGAAGGAATCTGATCCTTATAAAGGTTTTTAATCACAATTGCATTAAAATTTTTTAAAACTGTGCTGTAATATAGAATATAGTACAGAATAAAGTATGAGAGCAAATATAAATATTTCAGGCGTGCAAGAAATTTCTCACTAGATAAATTAATGGAAAAATGAAGAACAAAGTGAAATATATAAGAATAAGGAAAAATATAATCCACTAAAAGAGAATTCTTATGAGAAATCTTGTGACAAACAATAGGACCAGGGAGTACTGGATACAGACCAGGGCAGGAGGTAGAGTATTTTAAGAGGTGTTTTCAAGAAAAAAAAGGATTAATTTTTTTAAATGTTTGTTTATTTTTGAAAGAAAAAAAGAGAGACAGAGGGCAGTGGGGGAGAGGCAGACACAGAATGTGAAGCAGGCTCCAGGCTCTGAGCTGTCAGCACAGAGCCCAATGTGGGGCTCGAACCCACTAACGGTGAGAACATGTCCTGAGCTGAATTTGGACACTTAAACGACTGAGCCACCCAGGCACCCTGGAAATAAAAGAAATTTTGTGCACCTGACATAATTCTAGAAACAGTGGAAGAACTATTGGACTTCAATTAAAAAAAAAAAAGTTATTGCAAAAAAAAGAACTAATTAAAATTGCTCTTAAAAATCATCCTGAGAAATAAAATACATTACTATTAACTACTTTGATCATCAGTAAGAAATATTTATGTAGTCATAATACTGTTTATTAACATTTGACCTAGAATCAATCTATAAAAGTCAAGGGGAAAAGTCATTTAAGAAGTGAAAGCAATTGGAAGATGAAACAGGTAAATTCTAGAAGGGCTAATACCCTTCTCTTAAAGTGTCAGGATTTAAGAGATCACTCTGTAGTGAAGAGAACAAAAATAAAGGAGTTAACTATATCCTTTCAAGTTCCAATAAACAATAAAATAGCTAAAAATAGTGATGTGAATATATTGGATGAGGGAGAAGAGACAAGAAGAATCAAAGCAAACTATATATATCAATTTCAATCAATTGAAATTTATTTTTATCATTTAGCAGTACACTCTAAGAAACAATAATAATAAAGTTAAAAGTGGTACCTCCCTCTGGCAGTTGAGTGTAACAGAGCAGGGCACTGTATTTCATTGTAATCTTACTATATATCTACTATTTATCTTGTACACATGCATGTATTTCATAGATGTGAGAAAAATTACTGCAGATACTACAAAGATATAAAATGTTAGCTAGTGAGTACAGAAGATGACAAATTAAATGGAATAGAGCTCACAAACATAAAAATATACGAAAAACATTTATGATTATATTAAAGTCAGGACTTCAAGTCTGTGTTGAAAATATTAATTATAATATTGGGACAATGTTATCTATATGATGGAAAGTCTAAGTTTAGATCCTTATATCATACAGTACTCAATAATATATCTCAGACAGATTTCAGAAATTATTTTTTTAAATACTCTTCATATATTGAAAGAAAATGTAAGGGAGCTATTTTTTACAATTTGGGATGGAGAAGACCTTCCTGCTCAAGAAGAATGACCCAACCGCAAAGAAAGCCTGCAGGGCTTATTACTTTAATATTGTGCACTTCTATTTAAAAGTAGCCATAAACAATGTTAAAAAGCATGTAACAGACTGGAATATAATACTGGCAACATAAATAACAAATAATATCTGTAAAAATAAAATTGTCCATGACATCCACATAAAGACATGAAAACATTATCCACCCAACTAATATTCAATGAAATGTAAGTTAACACAATGTAGTTGTTTCACTGAAAGTTTTGACCAAAATGAAGTTTAGGAAAAAGTCCCCTGCATAACCTCTTATGCCTGGTTCTTTTTTATAAATTGAAAACTCTGCATGTCTCATATGGAAATTGATGTAACTAAACTTTCCTGTAGGGATTGATTTGGGAGAATTATATTTTTTATTAAGAAATTATTACATGTTTTCAAATTAGTTTTATTGTACAAAATAATTTCTTATAAAGTTGTAAGCAATTTTCTGACATTCAGAGGTTACTTTCTCCTTACTTACTATTTTATATATATGTGATTCCTTTCCCTTTTTCTTGACTCAATTTCTGTATGGTTCATATTTTAATGATTTTAAAGTATTTCTGTTTAATTATTGGCTTGTTATTTGTCTTATTTTGAATATTTTATTATTTTCTAGCTCCTCTTTTCCTTTTGTTCACTTTTGATTTAATACTTTTTTATTTTTGCATTAATTCATTTATTCCCTTTTCTGGTAAATATTTAATACTATCAGTTTTCTACTGCACTCTGCTTAACTGTATCCTTAGATTTTGATACAGAGATTTTCACTGTTGTTATTTTTAGGACTTCCTCAATTTCAGTTTTCATTCTCCTTTGATGCAAGTCTTGTTTAATGGACAGTTTTGAAAGTTTTCTTGGAAGGGTTTTGTTTCTTGTATAATTTTATGATTAACTTATAGTTTTATTATCATTTAAATACCATTCTTGGTATTATTTCTACTTTCTAAAAGAATATTTGTTCTGATAACTTAAAAAGTAGCAATTTGGGGGAAATACACAAGACAAACTTTAAAAATCTGCTTATCTTTCATATCTTCTACCCTCCTCATTCTATTAACACTCTACTACCCCTTCATAGAAACATACACAAAGGGAAGCTAAAATCTCGTTTATTGCTTTAGCTTTTGTATTAAATATTTGGAAATATTTTTTATCAATGGAGAAGTAATAAGCATAACATGATGCAACTCTGCCTTGGAATATTCTACAACTAGGAAGAAGAGTGACATAAACCTATACATACTGATAAAAGTTCCCGAGCCAAACTGAGAAAGCATTAAAAGCAAAATCTCAAGGAATATGTATACTAAAAACCATTGTATTTAAACCATATACTTATAATTAAGTATAAATGCACATAACAGAGATTAGGATTTTTGCATACCACATCATTAGTAGGAATAGGATAGATGGGGTGAGTGCGTGAAGGGCACAATTCCAGCTTACAGTCTAGCACCTTCCCCACTGTGGACCAGGCTAAGGCTAAGCTAGACTTTATCTGAAAACTCATCCCTGCTCAGGGCACATTTCCCTTCTTGCTTTATTATTTCTTTACACATTTTTGTGAAGTGTGCACCCTCAATAAACCATAGAACCACGGACCCTTGAATTCAAGTCTCAGTAATGTTGCAGTGAACCTGACATGGCCTGGCACATATGAGTGTAAAGAAATGTGGCTAAAGGACATTAAAAAATCAAGTCTGAGAGAGGGATTAAATGTGGTTTGTATAAGTTCTTTTTGCTTTGAGGTGGGTTTTTTGGGGGATGAAATCAAAGGACACTTCCTCAGACATGAGGGGACAGTATCTTCAAACATGAAAAATTAGAGAAATGTCAGTAAATAGTAGCTATAACTTCACACAGACTGTTAATTATTTAAAAGATTTTTATTTCTGGTATCTTTTAGAGAATGCACAGGCATTCTTTTATACTACTAAGTCAAATGTTTGTTCTCAGACATAGATTTCAGCTGTTCAAATTACTGTGAGAATTACAATAATACATTTGTATAGTACTAATCTTGTTAAAATAATACCTTTAAATAGCTCTTTATAATAATTGGTACAAGAAATAGTGCATTTCTTGAATCTTTTAAGAATATTTAGATAGCTATATGCCTCTCTCTCTCTCTCTCTCTCTCTCTCTCTCTCTCTCTATATATATATATATATATATATATGTATATATATATATACACATATATATATACTTGATCTTTAAATAATAGTTAATTTTTAAATTAAAAGCAATATGAATACCTCATTAAAATGTTTTAGAAACTTATGAAAGTTAAGACTTAAAAAAACAGTATAGCAATCCCATGTTCTGGTTGTACATAGGAATTGTATTTTTCTTTTAAATTCAAGGAATAAAAATTTAATCAAATGTTGAGAGGTCACATAGAGCGCACGCACACACACACACTGACTGAATGCATTGAAGAAGTTCTGATTATATTTTATGTTTTTTTAATTTATTATTCAATTTTTTAAACTTCTAGAAATCCCTAATAAAGGGCACTTAGTCCTATGGAAGAAGACATTAAAAGATATTTGCCATCAGAGATTACCTACTAGAACTATAAATCACATGTCACTTAGTGATATATCTATAACTACTTAGTTGACATGACAAAATCGGATAGTGATTACATGATTTATGAGGTAGAGAGGAAGAGAACCCCTCAAGGGGAATATTCAGAGAGACCAAAATATTTGAACATGGAAAGAATGTTTTACTTCTCTTAATATCAATTCAGATTTACATAAGGGGGGAAAATATCTAGTGAGTTATTTAAGCACCATTTTATGAAGTTAGATATGAAAGAGAAGAGAATAATTTTATCAAGATGATAAGCAAGGATAAAAATGCTTGCATTATAAAAACAGGGTATAAATACTCTCTCAACAAATAAAAAAATGGGATCCAACAGAAAAAAAAAACCAGCATATTTTAAGAGATAAAACATGAACATGTAGTCCTGATTTAAATTCAAACTGCATTATTTATTAATTTTTTAATCTCTGTGCTATTATTTAACTTCTCTCTGCCTCAACTTACTTAAAGAGTAGAAATTAACATACCTATTTTATAAGAATGATCTGAAAATTAAACATGTTATCAAACATAAAATTTCTTATAACCATGTCACACAGTTACTCAATTTGAAATTGACAGCTCTCATTATTGTCAGCAAATAGAAAATATCGACCTGAAAATTTTGTTTTTCTGTTAAAATGCCCTTCACTTCATCACAGTTTCTGTTTAAGAGAATATGTGGGGGTAAGACCTAAATATTTGGGGGTTGTCTAAAGGAGATGTAGGACCATTAGGAGCATTGAAATGTATGAAACACAGTTACCTGCA
This sequence comes from Herpailurus yagouaroundi, assembly GCF_014898765.1. Classification (NCBI taxonomy): domain Eukaryota; kingdom Metazoa; phylum Chordata; class Mammalia; order Carnivora; family Felidae; genus Herpailurus; species Herpailurus yagouaroundi. The sequence goes on from NW_024412377.1 coordinate 85,349,818, forward strand.
GAAATGATATTATATTCAATGCATTCCTGTTTCCATTAGAGCTGGTTACAATTAGAGGAGAAAACAAGACAAAACTTTTCAAACAGCTTCTTACATAGTAAACTCTTTTGTGAAGATAAAAGTTTCAATATGCTCAAGAAATCTAGGAAGAAGCAGATTTTAAACAATACATCAATTCTCTCTGGTCTAGTCAAAACAAGGGCTGACATTTATTAAGATTTATGTGGCTCATACAGGGCACCTGTGTGGCTCAGTAGGCTCAGATCATGATCTCATAACTTTTGAGTGCAAGCCCTGAATCAGGCTCTCTGCTGACAGCTCAGAACCTGGAGCCTGCTTCCGATTCTGTGTCTCCCTTTCTCTCTCTGCCCACCCACACCCCCTACACACACATGCACTGTCTCTCTCAAAATAAATAAACATTAAAATTTTTTTAATAAATACAAAATTAAAAAGATTTATGTGGCTCATATTATTCAAGACATGTTAAATGGATTAATTTATTTAACCCTTACAACAACTTTGTAAGATAGTATTTATTCTTCTCATTCATAATGTAGAGACAAATATTACATGGCTCCCAGCTTCACAGTGTGCTTGAGGGTAGAGGCAGATGTGTGTACCAATAGGCAATAAAATAAGCCAAAACAAAAATATATAAAATAGAACAACTGCATGTGTAAGTTTTAGAGAGGAGGAAAATTGTGGTTAGTCAAGTCTACCTGAAGCCTGGTAATGTTTCCCTCTTATCTTAGATGCTGTTTACCCAAATTTCCATTTTGGTCCAAGATGTATTTTTAGACATCTATCCAAAATATCTTTCAGGATGACAGAATGGGAACTCAGGAAGAGGTAGCCACAAGCAGTCTCCACTTTACTGCAGGAGAGTAATTATTGGTCAAGGGAAATGGATACCTCTCTTTTTTTTTTTTTTTTTAGATGCCTTTAATTTCAATTCATCACTTCCAAATAGTTGACTACAACTCTAAGGTAACTTTCCACCATTTCCAACATACATATGTCTTTCCATTCTAGTGCTTGCCAATCAAGAATATTTGCTGGGACAACTAAATTCTGACTTGCCCAATTTGGAAAATATTGCATATTGAAACAAGTCTGAATTTTGGGGCTAAGCATGAGAAGAAATTAAATCAACTCCTTTTTCTCCAAACTTTAAAAAAAAAAAAAAAAACTTTGTTATTCAACTCAGTGGAACTTCTCCTCAATATAAAAACAAAAAGTAGTGAAGGGGAGAGGAGCTGAGATGGTGCCATAGAAGGCCTCGATGCTTGTCTCATCTCTTGAACACAGCTAGATAACGATCAAATAATTCTGTATACTCCTTAAATTGATCTGAAGACTGATAGAACAAACTGCAGGAGGGACCCCAGTTGTGGAGAAAATAGAACACACCGGGATAAGTGCAAGGAGAAATTTTCCCCAAAGCCATTGGCTGGGAAAGCAAGAGAGGCTTATATGCATGAGTTTTTGCAAGCAGAAGGGCTAAAAGACTTCAGTTTCAGAGGTCCCAGGTCTTCACTAGGAAAGAGACCTGAAGACAATGCCATACTCCAGGAGCAGAGACAGGAAAACAATCCCAGTTTGGACGGTGCAATCTGAGAGTCACCTAAGTGGCATGGGGAGAGACTGCTATTCATTTTTTTGGAGGGCATCTGTGAGAGGTGGCATTGCCTTCCTGGAGACAAAAGAACTGAAAGGAGAAATTTCCCTCTCCTTCCTTCTCAGCATTGGAGCAGAGACCTCAGACCTGCTGAAGGTGGCTATTTGGAATGAACAGTGGCTATTTCACCTGCTTGCTCCAAATCCCATGCCCCTGAACTCTGCCCTTCTGAGTCAAACCTGTACCAGTTCCAGAGCAGAGAGACAATTTCTCAGAACACAGAACACCACCCAGGTCCCCACCAAACCAGGTCCCAAAAGTTGGAGTTTTAAAAGTCATCAGGCTTAAACAAACAAACAAACAAAAGTCAGCAGTTCTATATGGGATAGAGCTCCAAGTGCACTGTGGTGCTCCATGCAGGCAAGTGATCTAAAGACAAACAATATGAAATCAGCAATCTGAAAAATGCCTGTGATGCACCAGGGGAAATTATTCACTCTTCCAGAAGTGCTTCCCTGAAAGCAGCAAGTACAAACTCACCTTTCCAGGGACAAAGGAGTGGACTGGAGCTATTTCCCTCCCCCACCCCTCAGCATAAAGCAACTTCAGTCAAAAACATGGCACCAACACTGACTGCCTAACCTGCCTACACCAAGTCTCACCCCACTGCGCTCTGCTGGTACTGCTTTTGTCAATCAAGTGTGCCAAATGACCAGTGTAGCAGGCCCCTCATCCAGAAGACCAGCACAAACCCCTGCATGCACCATGTCTACTGATCATAGAGTTTTACAATGCTTCTGTTCTAGGGGAAGTAGCATTCAGTCTTATTTAACAAGCTGACCAGCACACAGATAGTTAAATCTTCTCACATTGTGGTCAAGGCCCAAACACTCCACACTGCAGGCAAGGAGAACCTTTGTCCCAGAGGACTGACCTGAGGGATAGAGCAGTTATGACACAGGGACAGAGTGCATACAGCACACCAGAAACACGTCCTGTAGCACCAGGACCTGGAAATAGGAAGAAATAGAAGTGCCAGGCCATCTTCATAAAACCATTACTCTCAAGAACAAGAAACATACAGGCTTTCTGAATACACACAAGAAGACAAAATGCCAAGACAGAGGAATTCATCCTAAAAGAAAAAATAAGAAAAGGTCATGGCCAGTGATCTTATTGAAAATGATATAAAATAATATGTCTATCCCAGAATTTAAAGCAACAATCATAAGGAAACTAGGTGTGCTTGAGAAAAGCATAGACGACATTAAGGGAGACCCTCACTGCAGAAATAAAAGAGCTAAAAACTAATCAGGCCAAAATGTAAAATATAATAACCCAAGATTCAAAACTGACTGGATATGATGACCACAAGGAGGGAAGAAGCAGAGGAACAAATAAGTGATATATAAAACAGAATTATGGAAATTAATGAAGCTGAATGAAAGAGGGAATGAAAACTCTGGAATCACGAAAGTAGACTTAGGGATCTCAGGGACTCCATCCAGTTCAATAACATTCATATCATAGAAGTCCAAGAAGAAAAAAACAAGGGCAAGGGAGGAGAATGTTTACTTGAGGAAATTAGAGCTGAAAACATTCTTAATCTGGGGAAGGAAAAATACATCCAAATGCAGGAAGGACATAGAACTCTCATCAAAATCAATTAAAGCAGGACAACATCAAGACATACTGTAGCTAAGTTTACAAAATATAAAGAAAAAATTCCTAAAAGCAGCAAGACATAAGAAGTCCCTAATTCACAAGGGAAGATCAATTAGGTTAGCAACAGACCTCTCCACAGAAACTTGGAAGGCCAGAAACAGTGGCATGATATATTTAATGTGCTGAATGGGAAAGATCTGCAGCCAAGAATACTCTATCCAGCAAAACTATCATTCAAAATAGAAGAAATACAGAATTTCCTAGACAAACAAAAACTAAAGGAGTTTGTGACCACTAAACCAGCCCTGCAAGACATATTAAAGAGGCCTGTGAGTGGGGAAGAAACACCAAAAGTGACAAAGACTAAAAAGAAACAGAGAAAATCTCCAGAAACAATTATAAAACAAATAATAAAATGGCCCTAAATTCATATGTATCAATAATCACTGAATGAAAATGAACTAAACTTTCCAATCAAAGACACAGAGTGTCAGAATGTATTAAAAAAAAAGACTCATCTATATATTGCCTATAAGAGACTCATTTGAGACCTAAAGACACCTGCAGATTTAATGTAAGGGGACAGAGAACCATTTATCATGCAAATGGACATCAAGAGAAAGCTGGAGCAGCCATGCTTGTATCAGACAAATTATATTTTAAACCAAAAACAGTAACAAGAGATGAAGAAGGGTCTACCCAACAAGAAGACCTAACAATTGTAAATATTTATGCCTTTAACTTGAGAGCACAAACAAAAAGAACTCATTGATAGTGATACACTAATATTAGGGGACTTTACACCCCACTTACAACAATGGACAGATGATCTAAGCAGAAACTCCTCAAGGAAACAATGGCTTTGAATGATACAGTGGACCAGATGGACTTAACAGATATATTCAGAATATTTCCTCCTAATGAAGCAGAATGCACATTCATTTTGAATGCACATGGGACATTTTCCAGAATAGATCAAATACTGGGTCACTAATCAGTCCTAAACAAATACAAAAATGTTGAGATCACACCATGCATATTTTCTGACAACACTATGAAACTTGAAATCAATCACAAGAAAAAATTTGGAAAGCCCACAGATACATGAAGGTTAAACAACATGCTAGCAAACAATGAATGGGTCAAGAAGGAAATCAAGACAAAATTTAAAAAAAAATACATAGAAACAAATGAAAGTATAAACACAATGGTCCAAAGTATTTGGGATGCAGGAAAAGCAATCCAAAGTAAAAAGTATATATATATACACACACATATATACATACATATATATATATAAATACTTCAAGAAGCAGGAACATTTTCAAATACACAATATAATCTTACACCTAAAGGAGCTAGAAAAAGAACAAAAAATGAAGCCTAAAGCCAGCATAAGAAGGGAAATAATGAAGATTAGATCAGAAATAAATGGTATAGAAACAAATAAAACAACCACAACCACCACCACCACATCAAAAACCAGAACAGATCAATGAAACAAGAAAGGGGTTTCTTGAAAAAATTAATATAATTGATGGACCCCAAGCCAGACTTAATACAAAGAAAAGAAAAAGGACCCAAAACAATAAAATCACAAACTAGAGAGGAGAAATAACAACAAACACAACAGAAATACAATTATGTGAGAATATTATGAAAAACTATACGCCAACAAATTGGGCAATGAAAAGAAATGGATAAATTCCTAGAAACATATAAACTAACAAAAGTGATGGGAAACCTGAGTGGCTTAGTCAATTAAGCACCTGACTCTTGGATTCGGCTTGGGTCATTATCTTGTGGTTTGTGGGTTCAAGCCCCACATCCGGTTCCACGCTGGCAGTGTGGAGCCTGCTTGGGATTCCCTCTCTCTCTGCCATTCCCTGTACCTCTCTCGCAAAGTAAACAGATAAACTTGAAAAAAAACCTTAAACTACCAAAACTGAAACAGGAAGAAATAGAAAACTTGAACAGATCTATAAAAAGCAAAGAAATGCATCAGTAATCAAAGAACTCCCAACCAACAAAGTCCAGGGCCAAATGGCTTCTCAGGTGAATTCTACCAAACATTTAAAGAAGAGTTAATACCTATTATTCTCAAACTATTCCAAAAATTAAAACTGGAAAGTCGATTTCCAAACTCGTTCTATGAAATCACCATTACCCTGAATCCAAAACCAGACAAAGACTCCAATAAAAAATAAAACTACAGGCCATCACCCTGATGAACCTGGATGCAAAAATATCAAAAAAATAATAGCAAATTGAATCCAACAGTGTATTTAAAGAATCATTCCCCACGATCAAGTGGGATTTATTCCTTCGTTGCAAGAGTGGTTCAATATTCACAAATCAGTCAATGTGATACACCGCATTATTATTAATAATAATAAAAAGGATAAAAAACATATGACCTTCTCAATGGATACAGAAAAAGAATTTGACAAAATGTAACATCTATTCATGACAAAAACCCTCTACAAAGTAGGGATAGAGGGAACATACTTCAACATTATAAAGGCCATATATGAAAAACTCACAGCTAATATCATCCTCAACAGGGAAAAACTGAGAGTTTTTCCTCTACAATCATGAACAAGACAAGGATTATCCACTCTTACCACTGTTATTTAACATAGTACTGGGAGTTCTAGCCTCCTCAATCAGACAACAAAAAGAAATAAAAGGCATCCAAATTTATAAGAAATAAGTCAAACTTTTGCTATTTTCAGACAGCATGATAATCTATGTAGAAAACCCAAAAGACTCCACCAAAAAGTTGCTACAACTAATACACAAATTCAGCCAAGTGGCAGAATACAAAATCACATACAGAAATCTACTACATTTCTATACACCCATAATAAAGCAGCAGAAAGAGAAATCAAGGAATAGATCCCATTTACAATTGCACCAAAAACCATATGATACCTAGGAATAAACCTAACTGAAAAGGTAAAAGATCTGTATTCTGAAAACTACAGAACACTGATAAAAGAAATTGAAGACACAAAGAAATGGAAAAGCATTCCATGCTCGTGGATGGGAAGAATATTGTTAAAATGTTTATGCTGTCCAAAGTAATCTGCACATTTAATGCAATCCCTATCAAAATACCACCAGCATTCTTTACATAGCTAGAACAAAGAAACCTAAAATCTGTATGGAACCACAAAATCCCAAATAAACAAGGTAATCTGGGGGGATGGGGTGGAGAAGCAAAGCTGGAGGCATCACAATTCTGGACTTCAGTTATATTACAAAGCTGTAGTGTTTACAACAGTATGGTACTGATACAAAAACAGACACATAGATCCATCGAACAGAATACAAAACCCAGGGGTACCTGGGTGGCTCAGTCAGTTAAGCATGTGACTTAGGCTCAGGTCATGGTCTCACAGTTCATGGATTCGAGCCCCACATCAGTCTCTGTGCTGACAATTCAGAGCCTGGAGCCTGCTTCAGATTCTATGTCTCCCTGTCTCTCTCTGCCCCTCCCCTGCTCTATCTTTCAAAAATAAGCAAACATTAAAAAAAAACTTTTAAAAAGAATAGAAAACCCAGAAATTGACCCACAACTATATGGTCAACAAATCTGTGACAAAGCAGTAAAGAATATACAATAAATGGTGTTGTGAAAACTGGATGGCAACATGCATAGGAATGAAAATGACAGCTTTCTTACTTCATCCCCAAAGTAAATTCAAACTGGATGAATACCTAAATGTGAGACAGGAAACCATCAAAATCCTAGAAGAGAACACAGGCAGTAACCTCTTTGACATCAGCCATAGCAGCTTCTTACTAGGTATGCCACCAGAGGCAAGGGAAACAAAAACCCAAACAAACTGTTGAGAATTCAGTAAGATAAAAAGTTTCTGCATAGTGAAGGAAACAATCAACAAAACTAAAAGGTAATCTATGGAAAGGGAGAAGATATTTTCAAATGACATAGCTGGTAACCAGCTAGTATAATTTAGCTATTTATAATGAATTTATAATTTATAATGAATTTAGCAAACTCAACACTCGAAAAACAAATAATCCAGTGAAGAAATAGGCAGAAGACTTGAATATACCTTTTTCCAGAGAAGACATCCAGAGGGCTAATATGCACTTGAAAAGATGCTCAACATCACTGATCATCAGGGAAATACAAATCAAAACCACAGTGAGATTCCATCTCACACCTGTCAAAATGGGTAAAACGAACAACACAAGAAACAACAGGTGTTGGCAAGGATGCAGAGAAAGAGAAACCATCTTACACTGTTGATGGGAATGCAAACTGGTTCAGTCACTGTGGAAACCAATATGGAGGTTCCTCAAAAACTTAAATATAGAACTACCATATGATCCAGCAATTGCACTACTCAGCCATGAAAAAGAAAGAAATCTTGCCATTTGCAACAATGTGGATGGAGCTAGAGAGTGTTATGCTAACCAAAATAAGTCAGAGAGAAGACAATTACCATATGATTTCACTCATGTGTGGAATGTGAGAAACAGGATAGATGGATATGGGGAAGGGGAAGGGAAAGGAAAACCATAAAACAGACTCTGAACTACAGAGAACAAAGTAAAGTTTGCTGGAGTGGACATGTCGGGGGATGGGTTACATGAGTAATGGGTATTAAGGAGAATACTTGTGATAAGCATTGGGTGTTTTATGTAAGTGATGAATCACTAAATTGTATCCTGAAACTACACTACACTGTAAGTTATCTAACTTGAATTTAAATAAACACTTGAGAAAGAAAAAACAAAACAGTGAATAAGTTTATCTTTCTCTATCTTTCTTGAAATATTGTTGTTTTTTAAACTCTCAGAAAAATTGACGACCTCAAAATACAGCCTAAGTTGAAGAATAGATGACTATTGCTTTTTCACAGAATGTTGCTGTGCTATGTTTCCCGATATCATTTATAGAAGAGGTCACATATTGCTCAAAGAGAAATGCCACAGTATAACATTAGCCTGTTGTTAACGAAGGGTATTTAAAGAATGCCAATATCAAGGAAGCTGGGCCTCTTTCTTCATAAAGATGCTTAAAAACCCAAAACTAGTACTTTATAATGCATAATATGACTATCACTTGACGCCGTAAGTTTGGAATTTGGTACTGCAAAGGCACGTTGTTAAAAGTTACAATAATTTTATTTAAAAATATATTGGAAAAGATTCACTTTCATTTATAATACTGTTTTAAAATAATCCATGTGAAGCAAAAATTATTAGTTAATTTAATTTAGAGAGAGCAAAGTTCATAAATTTGGTAGGTAAATGAGTACAATTTGGTAAATGATGGGCCCGACAAACACTTTACCCAGGACTAGACTAGATAACTTAAACTCTGCCTTAGAACTAGTCATTCTTCAGCTTCAAGTAGACAGATCAATCCAGTTTCAGATTTAGAGATCAAAAAGCTGCCTTTATACTGTTATTTTTCAAACAGGCACAAGGTTTTTTATTTGGGTAGCAATAGGGTAATGCGAATTTTCTCATTTAACTCTTCTATTAAGTATGTAATCTAAATGGTAAGAATATACACTTACTATATCAAATAAAAACAATCTACCATTTTAGCACTTTTATTTTTCTCGATTTTACTCAAGCAAAAAGTTTGTATTTTTATTTGGGGGAAAGCAGGAAGATCCTGAGAAGCAAGAAAAGTCGTTATAAACCTTACGTGGATTTCAGTAGCAGACATCTATCATTAATTATGCCAGCTCTGAAATCCTTTCCCAATGTCTGTCGGGTGATTTTGGACAGAGTGAGTCCTTCCACCGTCTGGGTCATCACCCAAGTGGGCACATGATCTATGTCTGGACAACTTTAGTACTCCATCCACCTCACCACTAGGATTATTTCAAGGCTGGATCTGAGAGTGTCATTTAACTTCTGCTTAAATTTCCTAACCATCTATCTCAGTGAGTTGATTTGAAAATTAAATGATTTTAAAAAGTATTCAAATAGTCCATGAAATAGTCCATAAGCACCCATAACTGTTAGCTATTATTATATTAGATATGAATTTATATAGTAATTACCAAAATAAGGTAAGATTTGAGTCTCAGCTATTAGCATTCCCTTGAGCTCAACATAGAAACTTTTCAGAATCCTGTATTCACAATTATGTATGTCAATTAATTTTTCCTCATGCATTGATTTTAAAGTAATAAAGATATGGTTTTCCACTCTTGAAACTGTAACTCTTAACTGACAAATGTTTAATCAATTATTTCAATTTATACTATGATCCAACAATATTGCTTAGACATTCTGCTTCAGATTAATGAAGTTCATTTAAATATTAGGACATATACCAGAGTATTATATAAATCTATGTGTGTTTATTTGTGTGGGTATAAATGTATACATACATACATATGTATATGTATGTATGTATGTGTGTGTGTGTCTGTGTGTATATATATATATATATATATATGTATGTATAGTGATTTCTTCAAATGCTGCATAGTATAGCAAGAGACGTGCCATATAGTGCTTGACTAATAGTTTAATCATGATTTTTCCCATGACCACGATTATTAAAAAATTAATATATTTATCTGTGGATAAATACTTATAACACAAAAGATGAAAAAATAAAAATTTCATGATTTGAGTGGTGAGGTTTCAAGTTAGTATTTTCCTTTCAAATTAATTTTACCTGGCTATATTTTCGTCAGGATTACCAAGTCAGAAGAATAGATACCAAGTTACAGTTATTTGCACTTTTCTAAAACTATACCTCTACCCATGCCAATACATTCACTTAATATGCCCACTCCTCTGTTCATTGCTCAAAATTCCAATAATCTTTCAGGGTCTGCCTCAGATCCCACCTCTTCAATAAAGATCTCCCTGACTACCTCAACCTGGAGCGAATTCTCCTAGCTCTGAGTTCCCCTGTAAAATTCTTTTCGGTACAATGTATTTAGAAATTAATCATGCAGTGTCTGGAGACAGTGAAAACAGAGCCCGGACTTTGAAGTCAGATAGGCTGGAAATGAATCCTAACTTTACTATGAAATAGCTACATGACTTTGGGCAAGTTTCTTGTTCTGTAGCAGAGTAACTCTCTGGTCCTTAACATGTGCCAATTATTGGGGCACCTGGGTGGCTCAGTCGGTTGAGCATCCGACTTCAGTTCAGATCATAATCTCTTGGTTCCTGAGTTTAAGCCCCCATGGGGCTCTGTGCTGACAGCTCAGAGCCTGAAGCCTGCTTCGGATTCTGTGTCTCCCTCTCTCTCTGCTCTTCCCCCGCTCATGCTCTCTCCTTCAAAAAAAAATTTTTTTTTTAATTATAAAAAATATTTAAAAAGCATGTGCCAATTATTGTTTAATATACCTTATGTGTATTAACTTATTTACCCCACACAATGACCCCCTAAAATAGGTGGTGTTTTGAGTCCTTCTGCTTAAAGGCACTGACACACAATGCATGGATCTTTCTCTATGTATCTTTCTCTATAGCTCTTCAGTAGAATGTACAAGGTAACACTACAAGTTGTACAAATAGGATTCAAACCCCAGTCCCTTGGCTTCAGACTCCATGTTCTTAAACAGCAGAGTACATTGCCTCTCAACTTTTGTGCCAGCAGTGCATGACAGCTACCAAATACATAGCCTTATTAAGTGGGTTAAATTTAATAACAAATGCAAAGTGCTTGGCACATAGTATGTGTATAGCAAATGCTATTTGGCATCTGTCTTGCTTTATTCCCCATTTATTGCCCTCAAAATGCCACTTATATCTGTTCCTAACTTTTCCTGTGTGTATATCTTGTCTCTGGAGATGGATGATACACTTCTCAGGCTCCCATAATACGTGGCCCATTGTCGAGCACACTCCTGAGCAGACCCTTCCCTCTGAGATCTTCTGTGTGCCTTCAGCTCCACCTTTGCCCACTCCCTGACTTCTATCTCCAAGAGTTTCCTGCAAAACTTCTGTTTTAGCCATTTCAACCACCGTAACTCCCTTTACCTGCAAGGCCTTTGCTACTCTCCCATGGTTAATGCCTAACCCTACACACACAGGTCTTCCCACAGATATCCTTGAACACCCACCAGCTGGGGAAACAGCCTCCTACCTGTGCTTCTATAGCATTCTCTGCATACTAGTGTTTATAGTACAGTAAACTAGGTAAGCACAGATTGTTTCAGTGCTCTGTGGAAAAATCTGGAAGGCAGGGATTGCTTGATTCAAGCAATCTTCATATTCCCAATACTGTATATAATATCAAGAGGTGATTCTTGAGTTTCCCCTGTAACAGACATCTTTTTAAAAAAGATTGGTTCTAGAGGAAATTTGGGCAAAAAGTATTCCTAGTAATAGAATTTCTTCTTCCATGAATTACATTAACATTAGCATTTTTCAAAGTGTGACTATACAGCAAAAAATGGTCCCATGGCCAAATGTATTTGAGAATGACTGCATATTTTCACTCTCATTCTGGAAAATTACCATTCTGGTATTCATCAATTAAAATAATATTTATAATGAATCTCACACTAAATATATAAAGGTAAGTAAGATAAAAACAATGTACACCCTGATGGTTTCCATAATCTATCAGATCTCTGAGATCTTGTAATTAAAAAGCTTATTTTACCTTATTCAAATGAATATATTCCAACACATTAGATCAGAAGTTCTTAATACATATCAACATTCCAGACAACATACTATGGAAAATATTGCCCATTAATGTTACCTAAATTAGATAATATATTTTTTCATCTCTCATCCTAGGTTTACTCTCTGTAATATTTCTGATTTTCATAAGAGAGAATGGTGATTCCATAGTTAATGGTATATATTATTACTTAAATATTAAATTGTTAGAAATGTTTACATTGCAGTTCTATTTGAAGATACTTTATTGTTAAAATACTGTATAATTGATGTTAATGCACTGATAATAAAGTGGGCCAAAAGTAAAAGATCACAAAAATTCCTACTACAAGCAAAAATAAGCAAAGGTTTGTAAAACACTAATTTACTGATTTGCAGTTGTTCAATTAATACATGCTAGATTTATACAGTGTTTGGTTGAATCAATATTCCAGCCATTGCTATAATACTATAACTTGATTTCTGTGACAGGGTAGAGTATCTCTTCCAGACTTAAATGGAAAATTGGAAAAATGAAAAGAAAAACAAATCAGGCACCATTTTTCTGTCACACGGAGTTATTACTTAGGGGAAAAAAAGATGCCCTAAATTATCTGGTCAATTGTCTTGATTTTCATTATTATTTTTTTTAATTTTAATATTACTCTCATGAGTTATTAGTGAAAAAAAGTGTTATCAGACTTCGTTTGTCTTCATACCTCATATCTTTTAAGCATCTCTTTCATATCGAAATATTCTTCTTTGATATTAGTAGCTTTTTATGAGTTGTCTACATCTACTTCTATGAATATTTATTCTGTATTCTCTCCAAAAGTAACACCTACTGTTTTCATCTTCTCGGTGTGGGCATTAACTAAGATTTAATTTGAGGAGCTTTTCTGTATAGCCTTTTGTCTATATTTACCTCCGTATCACCAGAGATGAAATCAGTGCTTGGAATTTCCAAGGTGTTCAAAAATATGTGGTAAATGAATGCATGAAATAAAGCTGAATAAACCATGACAGATGTAGAGGCCATAAAGCAGGAGAAAAGGGGAGAGCAGCCAGAATGAATACTCACATGAAGTGCTCCAAGAGAGCACTTCTGACACGTGAGACATTGAGATCACACACGTTTATGAGGTAAATCATGGCTCTATTAATAGTAAATGGAACCCTAGCCTGGTTAGAATTTATCTCCAAAATATACATGGTAGCAAAAGGAACCATCTCTTTTTTTTTTCTCCTTACCCTTTTATTCTGTGTCTTGAATAATGCCTGGAGACATAATACATGTTCAATAAATATTTGCTAAGGTAATAAATGAAGCCTCTCGGTTAAACTGATTTATGAGTAAAAATACAATCAACAAATTTTTTTATTTTAGAGAGAGAGCATGAGTACAGGAAAGGGGCACAGGTACAGGGAGAGAGAATCTTAAGCAGGCTCCATGCTCAGTGAGGTGTCCCACAGGGCTCCATCTCACGATCCTGAGATCATGACCAGAGCCTAAATCAAGAGTCAGATGTTCAACCAGTTGAACCACCCTGGCATCCCCAAAATACTATCAATATTATCAATACAATCAGTAGAATTTACCACCAGGGTGATATAGATAAATACCTGTCAACAGTCAATTCATCAAATCACAATCACTGCTCAGAGAATTTCTTGAATTTTAGCTTTCTCGGGTCTACATTTCTTATCCTTATTTGAATGTGTTTATATTAATACTCTAATCATAACAGAGTTGCATAAATAATCTTAAGAATAAGTTAAATATATTTATCTTGAGGTCTAAATTTCCAGATGGACACGTGAGACTGCTGCATATTTTGTTTAGTCATTGCCTTTGCATAATATGATAGGTCAAAAATCTAACTTGTTATTGAGGTATTTTAACATTCCTTAAAAAAAGAAACGCTGTCTCAGCTAACCATAATACAGCATCTACTTTTTCATTTTTCACATAATTGATGTTTTATTCATATTTGTTAATTATGAACAATGAAATGTCAGGGTTCACTGAGACCTTACGTGTCATTCTTTCCAAAGTTTCTTTAAAGTTTGAGTTACTTTTCAGTTTGAATCAACTTTAAAAGAGGACAAGGCCAGTGTTCATCACCTCTTGACCCTTTCTGCCATGGTGGACTCCTCCTCCTTTCTCCTAATCCTTATTAACTGAGAGTTGAACCCAAATATGCCAATGACCTAAAAAAAATTTATACATCTCTTCCTACTGTTCCTAAAGAAAAGTCACCCACATTGTCTCATTTCCTAGAAAGCCGGTTCTCTGAAATAGGAGAATGGTGAAGGCCAGTCTTCTACAATGGTTCTGTCTTAACCAATGCTCAAGTGCAACAAAGATACCGTGCATTGATGTTTTGTGTATAAATAATAACCGACTGGACTATTTTGAAATAAAGACATCAACATATACATAAATTATGTAATTTTACCACGCAGCTGAAGGTTTTGAGTAGTTTTCTCCTTTTTAGAATTATTTCATATTTGAACACAATATACTATTCCTCCCATCAAGTGAGATTAAACACAGAAAAGTGAATTGAAATGGACAGTAAGATTAACCGATGAGAAATTTCAAGCTCACATTATATAACTGCATATCATCAGGACTTTTGTCAAAATTCAACATTGATTTTTGCCAGTAACGACTTAGATGGAAAGAAATCAAAAGTTCATTCATTAGGATTCTAAAGTCAGTTTTCTAAAGCTTAAAAAAATCCAAATTCAAATAAATTGGATTAGCATATTATAACATGACAATTGAACCAAATATGCAGGTGTCTTTTCTGTCTGAAAAAGTGAAATTTCAGACAAATTTACTTGACATATTTTTAGGTTCAGTTATAAAACTACAAACTGTGTTTAGAATGTTAACATCAACAATTGCATAAGTTAAAAGAGCCTCCTTTCTAGTGTCTTGTCTGGTCTTCTAAAAGTTCCTGGATGGGCAATAAAAATATCTATTAATAATTTTATAATGAGCTCTCACTGTAAGAAAAAATATGTAGCGTTTTAAAACTAGCTGTCATGTAATGTACAAAATAGTGAATACATTTGTTATTCATTACCTGATACTTTATAGTTATGAATTTTTCATATCCCTGTAGTGTCATCTTACCCCAGCTGCCCTGGCATACATCCTGGTTCAAATCAGGGCCAGCCAAACATAAATAAATAAATGAAGTTGAACAGGTAGCTCTTGGAGGTCCTTTTCTATGATATAGAGAAAAATCTTCATTTTGTTTTTAGAAAGGCTGTAGTCAGGTAGGTATTGGAAAAAGGGATAGTTGGTTGATATTAATAAATTATTCAAATACACTCATATTTTAAAACAGCTGTTGGATATTAACTCTAGACAGCTCAGACTGTCCCTAGAACTAAATCATTTACATATAGCAATAGAAAGTAACAAGTCCTTAGCTATCCATTCTGCTGTACTTGAGACATTACCTTCTGAATCCTAGAAGTCATGGTTTTATTGCCTTAAGAAATGTATTTAAATGCATTTCATGAAATTTCTCATCGCCATTTACGTGGCAAAATTTTCCTGTCATAACATCTCATTAATATTTAAATATCCTTTTCTAAAAGATAGGCAGATTGAGAGGCCTGCCTTAAATTGGGATGTGCTAAATTAGCAAATCAAGTATCCTCTGCAGTGAGTTGGTTCTGTTTATACACTTATTTTCACATGACACCAAGAGAAATAATATCACCTGTAAGATACACACAATCAATGCTCTCTCAATTCCCTCAAATTTACTGTAACTTGATCATCTACTTTCTTAAGAATAAATATCATAAAGTGGTAAAAACAGGTTTTTTTAAACCTTGAATCTTTTCTCTTTTTATGTAAAATAATCATAAGAAAATTTTCATATTCTAGTTTTTATTAAAAGCAAATGACTTAGGATGACCGTCTCACATAGGATTTTGCCATATTCTTCTGTAAGCGTTAATTTAATGTAGCCAGCTACAGTTCTAAGTTAACTGGACTCTTTTGAACCAAAATAACTTGTTCTGATATTTTCATCACAACGGTTTCAGTGTTAAGCTAGTGTTAATGTTGAAGTTCCACTGGCTCCTGTGTACAAATGGGCCTGAAGTCTGTTCTATTAAAGATGATCCAAAGAAGTTTCTTATCTCAACAATTAAATCAGAATCATACAGGCTTTCTCACATTTTAATAATGTCCAGATGGTGGGTGAACTAAAATAAAACTATGATTTCAACAAAAGTTTGGGAAAATATTAGCATAGTACAAAAGACTAAGAACACTAAGGAAGTTATTTTCAAACTAGTTTTTCCTTGCTTCAAAAAATGCCACTGGCAAGAATAATGATGCTTCCATAATGTTACTAGAGTGCTATATTTGTAAAGCAGCATGTAAGCCTCATAAAAGGGTAATGAGTTCCTTAAGTGATAGTAAAATAAGCTTTCATGTAGAGATATGCTGAGGTACTACTGTTCATGGCCAGCAGTGGAGTTGCATTACCTATTCTGTATTGCAATTTTCACTAACAGAAAAAAAGGAATTACGTTAATGGTCACATTTTCCTTCCTCTGACACACAAAAAAAGGACTCCAGTGGAGTTCAACTAAGTAGAGAAAATGATAAAGTCTTATATGCAATTTATACTTATTTAGCCATTCTTCTGTATATAAGCATGTTGTTTGAGCAGACTAGGAGTAAATTTCGCTAGCTGATCCGAGTATTACCACTAGATATCCATTTTTGGTTGATTTGGTCTGCTATATTTATCAATTATTGCAGCTTCGTAAAATATTCCATGGCTTCTTTGACATTTATAGTAACACTTGTCTTCTCCCTTCCATGTTTGCATGAAAAATAATAGTCAATAAAAGGAATCACTGAGTATTGGTGAAAATTTATTTTAATTAAAGATTTGTAAAAAATTTAAAAAGCCTTTTAATTTACCTTATTTCTTATAAGGGGAAAAATTTTGTCTATCAAATAATTGAGATTCCCCAAGATTGGAAATTTCATGTTGAATTCTACTGGATAACTACCTACAAAACCAAGACAACTATTCCATCCTCTTTCACCATTCTTAATTGGATGGATTTCTTGTTCTTTAGCAGCAAGAGGAAACAGATGCTTCCAGGATTCACAAACTTCCAGTCAGTGGCAGGTACATGAAATATCTCACTATTTTGTCATATTAAGTTTGGAAAGGCAACATGTAGACTGAGAGAAGAGAATATATCTAAGAAGCTTAGGTACATGGTTCTGAAGGATTCAAATGGAAATCATGACTTCTGAAGCAGGTTATTTAAACACAAATGCCTTTGAATGACAGACTGCAGATAAATATAGATGACTGTGGTGAGGGAAAGCTCTCATTCGGAGGCCTAAAAGATTTATTTCTCCCCCCAGAAAAGCAGAATCCAAAAGGTAGAGGATAGAACTTTCTATGGTTTCACGAAAAGCTAAACCCATTAGCACCGAATTATTCACGTGCTTTGCTCCAAATATATCAACTTTTGCATGAGTGAAAGCAAGACAAATAAAAGTGCCAAACGCTAAATTCTGTTTTCATTGGACAGAGTACATGTATATTCCTAGTATTTTAATTAAACCCTTGATTAACAGAAAGGCTAGGCAAGAAAACTGGCATTGTTCTCTCGTCATTGATGTATACAGACTTGTGCATGTTTGAACATAAAGGTGGCTTTTGAATTCTCAAGTCTGAAAAAGTTGTTGGAATGGGCTGTCTGCTCAGCCTGAGACCAACTAGTTCCTCAGCATATAGTTTCAGGCCAGAGAATCATGGGTAGCATTAAAAAAAAAAGTGCATGTTTTAGGCCAGATTTCCTATAATTAAAAAAATTCTATCTTATCAAGAAATGTATACCTAAATGGCTATTTCCTTTCTAGAAGGGAGCAGAGAATAAGACAACTATACTAAATTCTTTCTCAAAAAATGGATTAAAAAGAGGAAGAAGAAAACTGTTTTTGGATACAATCGTAATTCTTCATGATATTCAAAATAAATTTTAACATCTTATAGGAAAAAGCAAAATATAAGCCAATATTTCTCTAATAAATCAAAATTTTTAAATACACAGGCAACAAATGGCAACAAAAATGAACACAAAGTACAAAATGACCAAATTCTAAAAACAAAAAATTCAAACAAAGGATTCGATAATGAACAAAACACTTTTAAAAAAACTTGAATTAAGTCCTACCTGAAAGGTAGATATTAAGGTTGTAAAAATAATGCTGTAAGAAAAGGTTTATCTTAAGGACAAGATGACTGAATTAATATTTGGCAATTACCCTCACAAAATGGAAGAAAATAAATGGGATGAGGCCCCTGTCTCTCTCATTTTACTGCTATGCATTTACTCATTTAATAGTAATTCATGAAATGATGGTTTAGGCAAGCAACCATATATGAAAGAAAAGTAACACACGATGCATGTGTTGATAAACTATTTTGAATTATTTGACAGTGTTTCTTCCAGGATTTTTATTACCCTAATTCTTCTCCATAGAAGCAGCCCCCTTTATCTTTACATATTCCTTGCCTGCGTGTGATCTGCCAAATTCTAAGATGGTCTCCATGCCCTTTATCCAATGGTTTTAATCTTGTAATTACATTATGTGGCAAAGGAATTTTGTGAATATCATTAAGGTTACCAGTTAGTTGTGGTTAAGATAGAGAGATTATCAGAGCATGCCTAATGTAATCACACATGCTATTTAAAACAACAGTGTTTTCTCCAATTGGTAGCGGAAGCGAAAATCAGTGGTTGGAAGCTTCAAGGGACTCTAAGGAACTGTTGCTCATTGGGAAAAGGAAGGGCCATATGGAAAAAACATGAGCGAGGTCCCTAGAAACAGCAACCATGAGCTGCCTGCTAACAAGGAAATGGGACCTCAGTCCCATAGCTACACAAAACCAGATTCTTCAACAAGGAACTTGGAAGAAGATTTTTCCCCAGAGACTCCAAAAAAAAGCCCACATTGGCCAACATCTAAGTTTTAACTGAACAGAGAACCCATGGAGCCCACCTGGACTTCTAACCTGCAGAGCTATGAGCAAATAAATGGGCATTGTTAACCTGTTAAATTTGTAATAATTTGTTACACTCTAAAAACAAATAAAAAAAAACCAAGTAAGTGAAAACAAGTCACAATTTTAAAAATCCCTAACACATGGAGATAGAGGTAATATAGTAAGCCAAGAAAATAATTTTCAATTTGGAAACTATAGGCGCTGAGAGACATAAGCCATAGTCAATACATGATGATTCAAATGTAGCCTTTCAAGCTCCCAGTCCTTCCAACATGAGATCAGATGAAGTTTCTCATGACCATGGAAGGGAGGATTTCAAAAGACAATGGTAATAATACCATATTCAAGATCTTAGATGGTATTAGATTTCTAAAAAGGAATTCTGTCACCTTTCCTTCCTCCAAGATTTGGCTAAAATTATGAACTTAATAGCCATATACATCTGAGCCACAGGAAGATTGGTATCATCTTTTCCAGGAAGACTCCAAGAAGGAGAAAGTCAGTATTAAAAAAGATAAAGAAAGGGTGCCTGGGTGGCTCAGTTGGTTAAGTATCCAGCTCCAGCTCAGATCTTGATCTCATAGTTCATGAGTTGAAGCCCCATGTCAGGCTCTGTGCTGACAGCTCAGAGCCTGGAGCCTGCTTCAGATTCTGTGTCTCCCTCTCTCTCTGTCCCTCCCCTGTGCGCACTCTCTCTCTCTCTCTCTCTCTCTCAAAAATAGATACACATAAATAATAATAAATAAATAAATAAATAAATAAATAAATAAATAAATAAAGGAAATACATGGCAAAGCATGGTAAATAAATTATAACAACATTTGTTAAGTGTTCATTATATGTCAAGCATGAATATAAAATACTTTCATTAATTTATTCAACCTAAACACAGTAAGATAAAACTAATATTTCCCCTACCTTACAATTGAAAATCTGAGGTACAGAGTACTCACATATTTTTTCATGTCCCCACAGCAAATAACTGAAGGACCAAGGTTTGGATTCCAGTATTCTGGCATCTTGGTTTGTGCCCATAACCTGAGGTTATGTTTTGAAATTGTATTCATACTTTCACTCAATATTAATTTTTTTTGAGTTTAGGTAAATTTATAATTTCCTCTTTCCTGACCACAATTAGATAGTGATGAAATCAAAACATTTTCATTCTTTACTCTTAAATTATGTAACTCTAACAGTGAATTGAAAATGTAGCTTTTATGCTTTTGTTAATTCCCTTTCTCCTATAGCTTTAAGATAGGAGATGATAAACCAATCGACTAAACAAGAAAAATATTTTCATGATGGTTTTAGGCAAATGGTCCAGAAAGAATCTGTCACACACCCGTTGCACCAATCCCAGGACAGAAAGCTCTCAATGGCATGAAAGTAATACAGTGATTCTTCTGTGTCCAAATATGCAACTAGTGTAGGATCACAAGTGGATGGCCCCACCATTTTTCCAATATATGGTAAAATCAGCACAGTGGTTAAATAGAGAAGTGGGCCTAAATATATTTTATTTACTTCTTTATTTTTAATGTTTATTTATTTTTAGGAGAGACAGAGAGAGAGAGACAGAGTGCGAGCTGAGGAGGCACAGAAAGAGAGGGAGACACAGAATCCAAAGCAGGCTCCAGGCTCTGAGCTGTCAGCACAGAGCCTGATGTGGGGCTTGAGCTCATGAACTGTGATATCTACCAACAGAAAATAGATCCCTGAATAAAAGTCTCAAAATAATGTCTTACTTTGATATTGAGATACAATGGTTATTTTACAAATAATAGGTTTTTGCCCATTCTTCTTATTACGCATTTTGCACAAACTTAGAGATTTTATACCTTACTTTGTATGGGTATCCATTATAGATTAAATTGCTGAAAAAAAGTTTTCAGGATCCAAAAATGATAAATTTTACATTATCTATTATTTCAATGACATAACCATGGATGAATTAATGAATATGTGATACTGTAGCATTGGAGAAATCATCTGGAACAGCTTGATTATTCAAAGTTTCTCAGAATTGCTTTGGAATATAATTATAATTTTGACCTACTTGCATGCTTCATTTATGAGTTTTATATTCACATATTCATTTGAAATTTTATATATGTACATAATTAATATTTATTTTTCTCTTATTTTCAATCCTATTTTTTGTGTAACTGCCAGCAATAAACAAACAAAAACAAATCAAAAGAACAAGTACTTTCTCAGAAGACCAAATAGGAAGTATGCGTTACATTCATACTTTTTTTAAAAGAGCAGTTAAGAATGAGATCATATATTATCCCCATTTAATGATAAATGATGCCAGAATGTTTCTTACATTTAATTTTAAAGTGAAACCTAGAAATTGTGGTTAGATCTAAACTTAGCTGTGTCTCTTCAGATTCATCACTTGGTACCATATGCTAGGTTTCTGATCACAATTCTCATAATCTGTGGAGTGGCTACAGATGTCTTTTTTCAATAAAAAGAGTGATCATTTTGCTAAAGGATGGACATGGGCCACTTTTCTAATTTTAAGTTGAAAAATTTGTTCCACTTTACAGATTTTTAAAAATATTTTCTATACCTGACTATTCTAGACAGTCCATTTTTATCAGTTTGTCTATTTCAAGTAATACTTTTCAAAGATTCATCCTGAGGTTATGTTTTGAAATTGTATTCATACTTTCACTCAATATTAATTTTTTTGAGTTTAGGTAAATTTATAATTTCCTCTTTCCTGACCACAATTAGATAGTGATGAAATCAAAACATTTTCATTCTTTACTCTTAAATTATGTAACTCTAACAGTGAATTGAAAATGTAGCTTTTATGCTTTTGTTAATTCCAGGCATTTCTAGAAATTTAATCCCACATGTTAGGAATTATTGAATAATTTGATGATTGTTATTGAATAATTTACCCAACTTATGGATAAAGAAACTAAGACTCACAGATATTAAGTGAGTTGCTTCACAGCAGGAGGAAGTGACAGATTTAGAGCCAAATTCAGGAAATGTGATCCACTCAACTAAAGAGCTGAGTTTGAGACTTTTACACAGTGTTATCTCACACAGTCATATTTTTTATTTCCAGGTTTTCAGACACTTTGTTTTCTTATATTGAGACACTCCCTTGAAGTTTATCAGACATGAGGTGATGCTCTGTATTTAAGAGAAACCCTAAAGTTTCTCTTAAGTTTACATAACTATGTATGTATTTAGAATCTAATGAATCTTTCCAAAGCATAACATGAGGGAATGATACCCACATCCATTTATACGTGGAGGTTTAATCAAAGTAAATAATATTTCTGGATGCTGCCATATCTATTTCTAAAAACTTTGATTTTGTCTAATTTTATTGCATTTCTATAGTAGTTTTTTATTAATAATTGATTTAGGATCTCTTTGTTGATCTTATCTTTATTTTTAAAATTTTCCTTAGGAATTTATTTCCTTCTAGTAATTTCCAATTAGTGCATAAATAAAAATTGACTCCAGAAGGAAGAGATTAACTGGTTCAGGACACATCTGATATCCCGCTTCAAAGTGAATCAAGAAATATACTAGGTTTCATTAAAATTGTATGGATTCTCTCCTGTACTGTTGATATTCTTTGACAATCACCTAAAACTAGGTGATAGGCAGTCATAACAAATAGACAACAATTCTGCTTAATTTAAACTACCATTGATACAGAAAATTGCTGAATTTGCTGAATGCATGGGGCTTAAATGTTTTGTTGTTCATTAATTTATTCATTCAAAAAAAAACAAAAACAAAAACAAAAGACCCAATGATGGAGTATTGGCTATGTACCAGGATTTTTACTCTGTATGAGTTATGCTACCTGTTACTTATATGAAGGAACTCCTGGCATGGTGATCACCATTAGCATGATTCTATCATTATTACAGTAATAGAACAGCCAGCAGTGCTTTGTAAGGTTCTTCTTATTTCTGTATTGCTCAATTACCTTTCTTCTTTACTTACATAAAGATATAAAAGGCATTTGATTTGCAAATCTGTGATAATCTCAGTACTATATCCCCTTGTAAATTAGGAAAACATTCAATGTGGGATTTATATTCTACTGCAGAGTTGTTTCATTAAGCCGGTTTGTAGTTTGGAAAATGCCGTCAGCTTTCCCTAATTGTGCAATTTTACAAAAAGTATCTGAAGTTTACTGATAAAATGAAAGGCCATTAATACTAATGTACTATTATTTGTTATCTATGAGATTTAGTTTTTAGAATCTTTCTTACAATGTCTTTTGTCTTAATAAGACAATAATGATTATGATGATATAAATAATCTTTTTTTATATTTAAAATGTAAAAGTATATAAGGGTGTCCAACAATGCATTAGTAATACCTTATAGCAAAATTGGATATGTCCCAAAAATGTAAAATTGGTTTAATTTTACGAAATACATTAATTTGATGTGTTTCATATTTAAAATAGATTAAAGAAAATTTTGGCAAAATATATTTCAAAAAATTCAATTTCCACTTATAAAACTCTCAGTGAACTAGTTCAATATAAAACTTTCTTAGACTCTTAAAAGTTATAAATCTAGAGGATAATTTATATTGGTGCTATGTGTTCAAAATTAGAATCTAGAAAAAGAAACCCATTGTCATTGCTTCTACTTAATATTGAATGAAGAAGTCCTGGTGTGTATAGATGGAATGTAAGAAAAATACTTCCTCATTTGGAAGTGACATGAGTGAAATAAAGAAATGATAAAAAATTACCAGGGATTTCAGTAGTAGTGCTAGACACAAATCCATACATAAAATACGCTGATTATACACCAGTAACAGAAAACATAAGGTAATAATACTAATACTTTGAAGAAAAATAGAGTGCTTGGGAATTAATATTCCATGACAAAAATCGACTTCTACTACTCTGCAATCAATGTAATTCTACACAAAATCTCATAGACTATCAAAATGTGACTGATAAAAAAAAAAGTGAGGGGGGCCAAGAACACCAAGATAATTTTGAAGAACAAGGTAGGGATACCAGATTTCTAACTATGAAAAATATAGTAATTAATATTACTATTTGAAATTATGTATTACACATATAATTTCATATCATTATAATTATATATTATTTAATATTATTAATTACTAGAATTTAGTAATTAAATGATGGAGTACAATCAAACCAATGGAATACAATCAAGAATCTAGAGACTTAACTATTCAACATGGAAATCTTATTTATGAAAAATGTGGCAGTATGTATTGGTAGCAAATACTTAGTACTTTTATTTCTGTAATTATAAGTAAAAAGACTCTGACTTAGGATTGCCCTTATCTGAATGTACCAGAGATACTTAAAATTAAAATTCCTTTTATTTTCCTGTTTTTAAAAATAAGTAGATTATTATTGTTTTTTGAAAGTCTTTAATACTTGATAACTATATAGAACTTAGTATACAGTGACACCCAATATACTTAGTATACAAGTATACATAACAACTTATAGAACTTAGAAATCACAGGCTTAGTTAATGAAAGTAGTCATGAATTATTAAATACAAACTTCATTTGATCAACAATTATAGGAATTTTATTATTATTAACATTATTAATATTATTCAGGAATTTTATTCCTTCTAGGCAAATAAGCTAATTTTTTTCTAGGAAAAGTATAAAATTAAATTAAATTCTGTTCTTGGAATATACTTCTAAAATGTTCTATTTTCTCAATATTTGCTTATATAATTTTTGTTATTCATAATATTTGTGTCTACTCTCTAGATGACCCTGATTTTTTTTCCATGATTTTTCTATTTCATTAATTTTTTATAAAGAACTAGCTTTTTGGCCTTGTGGCTATTATTTGCTATTTATATCCTTAAATTTTGTTCTTTATCAATGTCTCCATTGTATATAATCTGGGCTTGTTCTGTCATAATTAGTTTTATTTCCTAGTGTAATTTCTAGCTTTATTCTTTTCTAATAATTGCTTAAGGCTATTAATTTTCCTTGAAGCACCACTTAAGTTTCATTCTTTAAGTTTGATATGCTGTGCTTATATTATTGTTTGCTTCTTCTATATTCCATGAAAATGTATTATTTGAAATAGAAGTTGGGAGGTATATATATTCGATATATGGTGTGCTTGAAGTTTTTTGTATACTAAATATTCATGTAATTTATACTGTAGTCACAGGGAACCGTCTGTATAATATAGATTCTTGGGCTTTCATTGATGCTCACTGTATGCAATAACATGAAATCAAGATACAGGAAAATTCTTAGTATGCTTGAAATTAATGGGTATCTTAATTAGGATGTTTTACAAATCTTCTAAGTCCCATCCAAATATTGATTTCTTGATCTACAAATAGTGAGAAAATCATTTAAATCCTCCATTTTATGGTGAATTTCTCAGTAACTGTGTAATTATCATAATTTTTCTCTATACATTGGTCTCAATTGATACATGCATTTTGTGATGCTCTCTCAGATTAATTATTAATTAAGTAGGCTTACTATGGTTTTATTTTCTTGAAGTACTTTTCTTCTAATCCTAAAATAGATGCAATAATTTTGCTCTGTCTTATTTTATTTTCAACCTTCCTGTTTTTGAGCTTGGAAATTTTATAATGATTATGATTACTAAAATATTTTCAAAACTAATTTCAATCTGGTTGTATCTCATGATTTTTCTACAGTTCTTTTTTTCTTGATTTTAGGTCTTCTTTTAGTTCATATTTTTTTTAATTTTTTAAAATGATTTTACTTTTTTAAAGTAATCTCTGCACCCCATGTGGGGCTTCAAATAACCACCTCAAGGTCAAGAGTTGCATATTGCACCAACTGAGCCAGCCAGGCACCCTGAGTTCCTTTGTTTTTAATCTGTTAATTCCCTATATTGTTCCAGGAGTTCATTACTCCATTTTATCCTTTTGGTGGTTACTGATAAAATTTATACTGCCTATCATAAAAATTAAAATTAATCAATTTCTATACACTTTCCACTCAAACAATACATGGGCCTTAGAATAGTTTTTATTTTTGACGACTCTTAACTTTATTATAGTTCTGTATTTATATATGACTATAACCTCTAAAACCTATTTTTGCTTTATTATAAAGTTAAGACCTATAATTTTTGTCATATACTTACTAATTTTATTGCTCACATTTCTTCTTGCATTATGGATACCATTTAGGGGATCATTTCCTTCTGTTTGTATTTTATCTTTAGAAATTCCTTTAATCAGTTAGAAATTGGCTCATCAACTTTTAGGTTTAGTTTGTTTAAAAAAAAAAAGTCTGTATTTCCCTATTGGTGAGATGCTGTTTGGTTAGGTATAAAAGTCCAGATTACCAATCATTGCCCCTCTTATTTTTTAAAGTACCTTTTGGTTTTATCTATTGGCTTCTATTGTTGTTGAAGCTAAGTAGTTTACCAGGTGATAATTATTTTTATTTTTAGGAATTTATATTTCTACTTTTAATGCTACCTTGAGTTTAAAAAAATTTTTTTTTCAACGTTTATTTATTTTTGGGACAGAGAGAGACAGAGCATGAACGGGGGAGGGGCAGAGAGAGAGGGAGACACAGAATCAGAAACAGGCTCCAGGCTCTGAGCCATCAGCCCAGAGCCCGACGCGGGGCTCGAACTCACGGACCACGAGATCGTGACCTGGCTGAAGTCGGACGCTTAACCAACTGCGCCACCCAGGCGCCCCAATGCTACCTTGAGTTTAAAGTAACAAAGTTTTATTGTTCTGTGGAGAATAATTTATTTCATTACATTTGTCCTGTTTTGTGATTTTTAAACCTTCCTGAACCTGAAAAATCACTAATCAAAGCTTCTGTAAAACTATCAGTCATTATTCTATTTTCTTCTCATATAAAACTAAGTAAATCTGTGCCTCATTTCATTCTACTCTCCATGCATTTTAACCTCTAATACTTTCCATTATTATCATATATGAATTACACTCTGGGTAATTTCTATGGATCTATTCTCTATATCGCTAATTCTCTCTTTTGCTATGTCTAGATTTTCAATATGTATACTGATTTTTAAAGATTATTTTCATTTTTTCATTGCTACACATTAAGTTTTTCAAATATACTACAGTTTTATATTGTTTCTCAAATTTTATAATATTTTAAACTTCTTAAATTCCTCAAAACTTTATTTTACCTTTTTAGATAATTATATTCACTAAAGCTTTTTAAATTCATACCTGTAATTAGAATTTCTTAGACAAAACTTTTCCTCCCACTCCCCTATACTCAGGAATTCAGCCTGAAACATAGTAATTACTTTCTTCTCTCCTTTTTCTAGTAGTGGAATCTTTTTTTCCCCTCATCTACCCTTTCAGTAAG
Source organism: Herpailurus yagouaroundi (assembly GCF_014898765.1). Taxonomy (NCBI): domain Eukaryota; kingdom Metazoa; phylum Chordata; class Mammalia; order Carnivora; family Felidae; genus Herpailurus; species Herpailurus yagouaroundi. Next base: position 85,377,169 of record NW_024412377.1, read on the forward strand.
ACATAGCTTTTTAAATCTCCCTATTAATCTTAGTGGAACTCTAAGTGATGGGTCTTACATTCTTGTATTAAAAGCAAATATATCATTTACTGTGACTAGAAAATGCCTACCAGCCATCTGTAGCTGCCTCAGCTCTAACTTAAAATTACAGATTCTATCCTACTATTTATCAGGCTCCTTAGCCCTATTTGAGAATTTTTATAATTTTTTTTAATTGCTTGAGAACTTTATTAGGTACCACATTTTTCTTACATATCCAGATGTGTTCTATCCTTAAAATACTTACAGGAACATTTTAGCATTATTTATTGCCATATGTAAGCCCATTGTTCTTTTAAGAGTATGTTACATTTGATTTCCTAATATCTATATTCCAAAATGGTATCAGGCCATAATTTTAATTGTTATGTCAATTTTTTTAGATTATGGTTTACTGCAAATATTTATATAACTACGTCAATGATCTCAAAGTATTTTAAGTGTCTAAAATATTGATTTACTTATTCTTAACATGAAAGATAAATACTTTCAATGCAACTTATTTTTTTAAGTGTTTTTTAGTTTATTTATTTATTTTGAGAGAGGGAGACAGAATGAGCAGGGGAGGGGCAGAGAGGGAGAGAAAGAGAGAGAATACCAGGCAGGCACCATGCTGTCAGCAGAGAGTCTGACATGGGGCTTGATCTCACAAACCTTGAGATCCTGACCTGACCTGAAATTAAGAGTCCAGTGCTTAATTGACCAAGCCACTCAAACACCCCTGAATGCAACTTATCTCATCTAATAAAAAACTGAGCCACAAATGTCAAAACAACTTATGAATGATCATACACTTTTGGAACAGCAGAGGTAGTATTGAAATATGGGCACTCTAGGTTGTGAATCATTATTTCCAAATTTTAGATTATATTTCCTAACAGGTTCTCTCCTCTGGTGATTAATACATGTCAGTTTTATTTTTCTTAGGAAATTATTCATCTTACTTGGAGTCTTAAGTTTATGACTTAAAACATCTTTCACGGTGTTCTTGCCTAATTTTCATATCTCCTTCACTTCTGTACCGTATTTACTCACCCAAAACTAACTTATTTGTGTTTTTTCTCTATTTTCCCATCATACTTGCAAATGATATTTTGATAATTTTATTGTGATTCTTTTTAAATATTGCCTTTTACATTTAATTATATTTTTCTGCTTTATAATTAGTATTTCATGCTGTATTTTTATTATCTTCTTTATTCTGTTCTTTTCCAGCATGTAACAGAATGCTCATTTTAAATGGTTGGAAAAATAGGAAACCAAAAGCATCCAACAGCAACGAAGCTTATGTGGATAAATTTTTCAGGATCAGAGATACAGGCTAGGTCAAAATTATTCATATAAGTAATGTTAAGTAATTGGATAGAAACAGTATCACAGTTAATGTTTTTAAGGCAATAGTAATTAATTCTTGACTTTAACACACTGTTCTCAGTATCTACTTACAACATGGACTCTGTGATAATACAGACTTTATTCTCTACTGGCTTTTTATTATAACATCTGCTCAAATCTCTTCTTTAAGTATTTGGTAAGAGGCACCTGGGTGGCTCAGTCAGTTAAGTGTCTCACTTTGGTTCAGGTCATGATCCCACAGCTAGTGGGTTTGAGCCCCACATTGGGCTCTGCGCTGACAGGTCGGAGCCTGGAGCCTGCTTCAGATTCTGGGTCTCCCCCTCTTTTTGCCTCTCCTCTGCTCTCTCTCAAAAATAAACAAACATAATAAATAAATAAATAAATAAATAAATAAATAAATAAATAAATATTCAGTAAAAGGTTTAAAAATTTCTGAAAGGCAGTATGAAAACAGTCAGGAACTGGGTAATTTGAAACAAATGAGTTTTGTACAAATTGGAACTTCAATGCTACAGAAAGAGGAGACAGTTCTTAAAAAAAAAAAAAAATCACTCTTTTCCAGAGAAATCATTTCTAGTTGGAAACCATCAAGGAGTTTTCACTGATTACAGTGACTCACTTTGATATTTGATTTTCCTCTTTTTCCACTTGATTTCATTTTTTTAATTAAAGTGTAAGTAACATACAGTATATTAGTTTCAGATGTACAATATAATGTTTCAACAATTCTATACATTATTCAGTGCTTGTCATAAGTGTACTCTTAATTGTCTCTATTTCCCTCCTTCTCCACCCCACACCATCCCTTTACCCTCTGGCTATGACCACTCTGTTCTATGTATTTAAGAATCTATTTTTTTTGTCTTTTTTCCTTTTTTATTATTTGTTTCTTAAATTGTTCGTGTGAATATTATCATATGATATCATATGAGATTTGTCTTTCTCTGACTTATTTCCCTTAGCATTATATTCTCTAAGACCATCCACGTTGACTTGTAAATAACAAGATCACTTCTTTTTGTGGCTGAGTAATTTACCACCTTAAAGCCCCACTAATTTGAAAAAAATATATGCACTCCTACATTTATTGCAGCATTATTTACAAAAGCTAAGATATGGAAGCAATTCACGTGTCATTCAGTAAATGAATAGATAAAGAAGATACTTTTTATCTTCTTAAGAAGGTACTTACTTTCCCTTGATTGCTGAGATTTAGTAATTTTCAACTTGGAAAGGAAAGATGAAGGAATTTAAGTAAGGACAAACACAACTTACATACTACCTAGTGGGATAAAGATTTCTCTTCACAGCCAGGGAGTACTCTAATCCGTTTGGATCATGAAAGGAAGACAAATATTTCTGATGGGAACAAATAAATACACCAATCTTTTTGAGGTATATGAGCAGCAAGCCTGAAGGAAATCATTAATGGATACTTCCCTATTCCCTGAAGCCTTGTATATAAGGAGTTTTTTCCTTAGATCAAATTGAGAAATAGTAAGATTGGTAAAACGGTGATTAACAACAAGTAGACTTTAGGTAATTATTTAATTTGCACCCAGGTCATTCGATTTAAGAATGTGTTTAGATTGTGTGAACATTTATCTTATAAAAATGTCCTTTTTTTCTTATTTATTTTAAAAAAATAGTAGTAGTATTGAAAAAGGAATGGCCCTTGATTTTCAACATGATTAATAGAAACCAATATTAACTACTTATGTTCATAATTATTTTTATAAATTTTATCTTTTGTGGAAAGAACATAAAATGCAACCTAACGTCATCAAAATTTTAAGTGTACATTATTTTTACCATAAGTACAAAAAGCAAGTGTACTTATTTTTACAATAAGTACAATTTATACAGCAAATTTCTGGAGCTTATTCATCTTGATAATTGAAACTTTAAGCCTGTAGATTAGTAAGTCTTCATTTCCTCCTTTCCCTAATCCCTGGCAACCACCATCTCACTCTTGGATTCTATGAATTTGACTATTTTAGATACCTCATACAAGTGGAATCATGCACCATTTGTCTCTCTGTGAACAGCTTATTTCACATAGCATAATGTCCTTGAAGTTCATCCATGTTGTCTCCTATTATAGATTCCCTCTTTTTTAAAGGCTGAATTGTTTAACATTGTATGTATTCATCACATTTTCTTTAGGTATTAATCTTTGATGGATGTTTAAGTTATTTCCATTTCTTGGCTATTGTAAATAAAGCTACATTGAACACAGGAGTGTTAATACCTTTTCAAGATCCTGATTTCAATTATTCTGGATAAATGCCCAGAAATGTGATCACTGAATCACATGGTAGTTCTACTTTTATTAACTGAGGAACTTCTATACTGTTTCCAAAAGCAGCTGTGCCATTTTGCACTTCCAAAAACAGTGCACAAGGGTTCCAATTTCTTCACGTTTTTTTCAACACTTGTTTGTTTGGTTGATTGGTTTTGATAACAGTCATCCTGATAGGGAGGTGATGATGTAGTGAAAGCACATTGTAGTTTTAATTTCAATTTCCTGATTATCTCCTGAACATTTTTTTTCCATATAGATGTTGGCCATTTGTATGTCTTCTTTGGAGAAATTTGTATCCAAATCCTTAGCTCATTTATTTATCAGGTTATCAGGGTATTTTTCCTATTTAACGTTAGGAGTTGTAGGATTTCTTTATGTATTTTGGAAATTAAATTCTCATCAGCTATATATGGTCTATAAATATTTCCTCCCATGCCATAAATTTCCTTTTTACTCTGTGGATGGTTTCCTTTGCTGTAAAGCTTTTTAGTTTGATATAGCATCTCTTGCTTATTTTTGTTTTGTTGACTTTTTGGCACCATATTCATGAAATTATTGCTAATCATAGAGCTTTTCCCTTTATTTTCTTCTAGTAGTTTAAGTTTGGGGTCTGAGGTGTGAATCTTTAGTCATTTCGAGGTTATTTTTGGCATCTGTCAGACCATGTGTCTTCTCCTCTAAGGCAGCTACACTATGCTGGACCCATCAGAGCCCCAAGAGTGGGAAGAGAGAAGTCAGGCCTCTGGGAAGTTAGGGAACTCATTATGCACACTAACTTTTCTTCTTTCCTGGATGAAGGTGGGAGCTTGAGGGTTTCTTCCTCATCATACGGCATTACACCAGGGGTAGGGGCGTTGGTGAGAAAGTATCAAGAGACTCAGTATGGGCTCCAGTAAGACTGGTTTCAGTTTTTCTTCCAGGGTGCAGAAGCCTTTTATAATTTCTGATCTTTCACAAAAGAGATTTGTCTATGAGTTACTGCTAAATGGTGTATTTTTCAGAGCAAAAAAAATGGTCTTTGGCTTCCAACTACACCATCTTGCTGACGTCACTTTAATTGTTTTCTACATTTTTATACTTCTGTAGCTGAATCTTTATTCTTGTTCTTTGTGTATTTTAATCATGAAAGAATTAATAACAAAACAGTATGCCAATCAGAATGTATTTGGATATAGCCAGTAGATTTTTCAAGTAATAACTTTCGAAAGAGTCCCCTGGCCTTCTTAATATGCTCCTCTGACTGTGTTGGTCTCAATGCATTCTTATCAATGCAGGAAAAAATTATTATAAATTATCAATTATTGACATAAATCCATAGGAACTTCAAAATTTTTTGTTCAGAATGTTGTAGAAACTACTCTCTACAGTTTGTAGAAAATACACTTAAAGTGATTCTGCCCTACTATCTCACTATGTATTAAGCCTATTAATCTAAATTTTAATTCAAAAATATAGTCACATGTTTTGCAGAGCTAATAAATGATGGGCCCAACTATAGCATTCAGGTCCTGTGTACAGAGTTTCATATCCATAAAAATGGAAACACTATTCAATTTTTTATGTCTTTACATATGGAATTGGTTCTCATCAATTTTTTTACAAGTTTTTATTTAAATTCCAGCTGGTTGACATACAGTGTAATATTAGTTTCAGGTGTAGAATTTAGTGATTCACCAATTACATACAACACCCAGTTCTCATCACTGGTAGTGCCCTCTTTAACCCATCAGCCATTTAAAGAACTTAAAACTGAACACCTAAAAACCAAATAATCCACTTAAAAATGTACAAAAGACACCAATAGATATTTTTCCAAAGACATCCAGGTGCCTAATAGACACATGAAAAGATGCTCATCACTCATCATCAGGGGAATGCAAATCAAAGCCATGATGAGGTATCACCTCACACCTGTCAGAATGGCTACAACACAAGAAACAGCAGGCACTGAGAATGCACAAGAAAGGCAAACACTCTTACACTGTTGGTAGGAATGCAAACTGGTGCCAGCACTCTGTAAGCAGTGTGGAGGTTCCTTAAAAAGGTTAAAAATAGAACTACCCTACAACCTAGCAATCGCGCTACTAGGTATTTACCCAAAGGATACAAGTATACTGATTCAAAGGGATACGTCAACCCCAATAATTACAGCAGCATTCTCAACAATAGCCAAATTATGGTTCTAATCAATTTCTTAATAGTCTCCAAATTATAACAACTTAAAGCCTTTAAAGTAATAAAATGCCTGCTTAGTTCATGTCTTTAAAAGAAAATTAAAAGTCTAATTCATACAAAAATACAACTACGAACAAAAATAAAACTTTTTAGATTGGAAGTGAACATTCCATTACAGGGTATTCTACTGGTACTACACACAACTATTCAGAGATTTCCTTTAAGCGGGGATCTAAGAAAATATTTAGGAATTTTATAATCTTGCCTGCTGAATTCTGTTATAGAATCAAACAGTTTAGCAGGATTTTCCACTTTAATTTCCAAGTGGAGCTGCTCCACTGGAAATAATTTGGAAACTGCTTGAATGACACTATAAATTTTGAGACCAAACTGGATCATCTCTTGCTCTAAGCCTTTTTAGATTTTAGAGCTCCAGCCAATTTACCAGATGACCTAAAAAATTGCTAGTTTTGAGTGGGTACCAGAACAGCAGAAGCCTGTGAAACAATTCCATGCTACCAAATAAGCTACTCTGCCACTTGGGCCACATGATACAGCTGATTAAATGGTTCTTGAAGTGTGTCAGCCAGGGATGTGGTTTGTGACTTTGGTGGGTAAATCACAGCCCAAGCCCTTAGAATGCAGTGTCAAATCCTGTCTTTCTCCCGTGAATAACTCTTCTTTTGAGAAAAAGCTTTTGACCTGATACTGGTCCTTAGTCGAGACAAATGCCTTATGATGGGCCACCAAGTACCATATGCCTTAAACTGCCCATCATAAACTGGGAGTTCTTTAACCCACCAAGCCATAAAATTGGGCATATACAGCAGGAAACCATCATCAAATGGAGGTGGTATATAAAGATTAGGCCCATACGCTCCCTGAAGGTACAAGTTACATGAAAAAGTGACCTAAATCACTATGGTTCCCACTCCTGCTAACCTACCTTCTCTCGCCCAGCCTTCAGCTATGGTCTTATGGAGAGTTCCCTACCATCAACCGACAGGAAGAAAAAAAGTTGAGCCTGGCTTACTATGGTTCTGCACCTTATGCACCTTTGCAAAAGTGGACAGATGCAGCACGAAAACCTTTTTTTGGGATATTCCTTAAAGACAGAGGTAAAAGGCAATCCTCCTATAGGCAAATTTCAAGAAGTACACTTGGTCCTTTACTTTGGGGGAAAAGAGGCTGTACATCTGATTATGGACCAGTTTATGAACTGTGGACAGCAGAATGCCTTTGGACTTGAAGTGCAACTCTGCCTTGGGTATGCAGCCTGCTAGCCTGTAGCCTACCCTGCAAATTTTGTATTCACCATGTATTTATAACTGCATGAGCCAATTCCTTAAACTCAATCTCTCTCTTTCAATACACACACACACACACACACACACACACACACACACACACACAATTTATTTGAAAGATAATTGGCTATTTAAAGCAAAAGTAGTAGCAATTCATTTTGGAGTTTATAACATACGTAGAAGTAAAATGAATGACAATAGTGCACATTACGGAAGGGAAAAATGGAAATATACTTCTGGAAGCTTTCTACATTAACTAAAATATTAGAAAATATTATTTGAGTGTAGACTATGAAAAATTAATGATGCATATTAAAACATTATATATCCCATTAAATTATATTACAAATACTTCTAATAAGCAACATGAAATACAATAAGAAAAAAAATAAAGCAAAAATAAGAATAAAAACACTTGGGATGAATAGAGAACAAATAGAAAAATAGTATACTTAATGCTGAGAATATTAATATAGTAAATATAAATTATCTAATTGCTCATTTAAATTATCTTTTAAATAAATATAAAGGCTAAAGTCAAACTATGAGAAAACATATAGAATGCAAAGTATAAATCATGAGACAGAATATATTAATAATATACAAAGCTACCTTCAGAATAAGTAATATTACTAGGTGTATAGAAGGAAATACCCTAATAATAAAGGATCAATTAATGCAGAACACATATCAAAACTAAATGTTCACGCATGGTAAAAAATAACATATACACACACAAATATGTACATCTGTAAATGAATATATAGCAAATGTAACTAATACCACAGAGCTAAAAGAAGAAATAGTAAACAATTTTGTGATTATACTAGACATTACATTTTCCTTTCAGTAATTGATACTTCAAGTAGACAAAAAACTAAGAAGATGGAAGACTTGAATTTAAAGAAATGTAAAGTGTAAAAAAAATTATAAAATATTACATTCAGCACCAGAATATACATTATGTTCACATAAGACAATCACCAATATAGAACATACACTGAGCCACAAATAACTCAGATTTTAAAGGACTGAAATTGTAGACAGCATTTTCTCTGACCACAGTGGAAATGCATGAAAAATGAACTACAACAATTCCAAAGACCTCCTAAATTTGTCAGTTAAGCATCATACACCGAAACCCATGGTAGAATGAGAAGAAATCACATTAAATTTAGAAAATATTGAAAACAATGATTAGGAAACACCACTTAGGAAATTTGCAGGACAAAGCTTTTAGCTTTACGTGATTAAATAAGAAATGAATAAATGACAAAAATCAATAATACAAGATATTATGTATAATTTTATAACATATAAATATAATATAATTCCTAAAGGAATTATGTAGAAGAGAGAAAATCTCAAAGAAAATAAAAAGAAACCAATAATAAAGAGCAGGAAACAATGACCTAGACAGAAGGACAAACAGGAAAATAAATCAATGAAATCAAAAGTCATTATTTGAAAAACAGTAAATGAATAAATTTTTGTTCTGAACAACAAAACATAAGTAAGACAAATATTATCACTATCAAGATTGAAAAGGCACCAACCATCCTACACAATGTGTGGATGTTACAATGATATAGGAGGAATATAATAAATGTTACCAATAAATTCAACAATTTAAATGGAATCGATAAATGCCTGGAGAGGTATCAGTTACCAAAATGGTCAAAATAAACAGAAAATATAAATACCCCATCAATAGTAAAGTAACTGAATTTATAATTTAAAAATCCTCCATAAATGAAACCTTATGACCACATGATTTCAGTGGAGAAGTCTATCAAATATTAAAGGAAGAGATTATTCCAAGTTTATACAAATCTGCTCAGAAAACAGAGGAGGAGAAAACAATTCTCAAGTCCTGCGTGGGGACCAACTTTGTTACCTAGATGCACCAACCAGAGAAAGACACGCTTGATACAGAAAACTGATAAAGACATTATCTAAAGAGAAAATTATAAAACAATAAGCCTTATGAATATAGATGCAGAAATGCCCAGAAAAATATTGGCCAAATGAATCAAAGGGAAACCTTTAAAATACATACATCATGCCAAATGAGTTTTATCTCAAGGTCTGCACACTGAAAATTATAAAATATCACTTAGAGAAACTTAATAAGCACCTATCCTATACTGATGAAGACATTTACTACACAAAGACATGAATGCTCATAGCAGCATTATTCATAATATCTGAAGAGTGAAAAAAAACTAAATTTCCACCGACAGATAAAGTGATAAGTTTTGACATACACGACAATATAACCCTAGTTAGAAATAGAAGAAAAACTATGGATGCATGGAACAATTTGATCATTCTGATTAAGTAAGGTCAGACCAACCAACCAACCCACCAACAAGCAATGTTAAAAATGTTAGCATTTTGACTGTGATGGTGGTTACACTGATGTATACATTTGTGAAAACTCATCAAACCATATACATAGGATGTATGCAGGGCCCCCTGGGTGCCTTTGTCAGTTGAGAATCCCACTCATGATTTCCACTCAGCTCATGATCCCAGGGTCAAGAGAATGAACCTCATGTCTGGCTCTGGGCTGAATATGCAGTCTGCTTAAGATTCCATCTTGGCCCCTCTCCCCCACTCACGCTCTCGCAGAAGAAGTGCACACATTTTTATTTGTTAAGTGTACATCAACAAAGCTCATATCAAAAGAAAAAAACAATGTAATTAGTTCATTTCTTACTTTTTACTTTGGTAAATCATTAGAAAATATTTAAGATAAGATTGTTGAGTAACTAGAGAACTCACACATAAAAAACTCTCCTTTAAAAGAATCAAACATGGAAAATTTTTTACTAGGATTTTATGTAAATAAAACCCTTCAAGTCATAATGACTAATATGAAAAACTGGCTAATTGAATATGAATGAGTTTCGTGTTTCAAATTCCTTAATACACTCTTCCCCCCCACACACATTGTAAACTTTGTCTTTAACATCTGAAACTCTGGGACTAGATGAACTAACTTTGCAAAGGGGATCTTTGTGAATTCTTATGTTTACATAGCCTTCTCTAACTGTGATTGGATACCTTAAGTAAAGTGATAATAATTCTCACTTACAAGGTTCAGTTAGAAAAATTAACATTTAAAGTCATCTAGATTCTTAATGGCTTTAGGGAAAACTGAGTTTACAGATGCCGCTTTAAAAATCAAACATTTAGATATGTTATTCAGACATGATACATTCTAGAAAAGCATGTTGATTTTCTTTTGAAGTTTATTTAAGCCTTTTCAATCCCTAAATGGGTCTTATAATACGAGTATGTCCAATTGAAATGTATTTTTATGACCTTACCTATGTTAAATTCATATTTACATGTAAAATGTTACATGTTTACATACATATAAATGTAGGAACAACATTTACAAATTTAATATAGTCCCTCAGAGAAACAGAACCATAAGTTAGATCTTGTTATCATCAAGACAAAAATAAACTGTATGTTTCTAAGCAAGTAATGAACTTTAAGTATCTTCTAAGGGGTCTCAAATATTACAAACTTAATGGAAACTAACACAATGTGAAATAGATGTGGACTCTGACCAGCATAAATCAATGTTAAGTCCAGAAATTCTAAAAAGATTTTATTATAATCCTGAAAACAATTATCTTAAGAGGTCTTCATAACAAAAAGGCAATAAATCTATTATGGTCACTCTAAAGAGTGTTCCCCTTCACCTTATTATTGAACTGTTAAAATAAAACACCAAAACTGTGCTGTAAGCTCAGTGACCTCTCCATCAGTTAACACGAATGCTTTGTGTTCTGAGGCAAGGTCAAAACTCCAAGTCAACAGAAGATCAAAAAGGTCTTGTGGCGTAAGTAACATATATCATGTAATTTTCAAAGAGGTTGTGACCTGACTCAATTATAAACAAGCTATAAAAATGGATTTTTTATTTGCTTTCAAAATATTTTCAATTTAAATATGGCAACTATAATTTCTTTTCCCTCATGTAGTTCCATGGCATCTCAATTTGCAAAATTTTTATCAGTAAACACTGACTTCACATAAACAAAGTAGTACCTACATTCTAACATTCATATGCTTAATAAAGTCCTTTCAATTGCAAATGAACGTTTGCATTTAGCTTGGGACCACTGCCATTCATGATCCATATTTCTACAGATAACACATTGCTAACCTAAAGGATTATGCATTTGCTGAGAATAAAGGTCTTAGCTATTCAGGGTTCATGTATTTACTAGTCTTGCTTGCTTCAAGTGGCTTGTTTAAAAACACATTGATATTTTCTCTTTTTCTCTGCAACAGATGTGTATCTTAATAAATTATGCAATATTGATTACCTTCATACTCAATTTAAGGAAAAAATCTCTACAATATTTGTTTTTGGGTACTCTGACCACAGTACAATTTCTTTTCAATAGCAAAATGTTCAGTCCTGCTTTTACGCTTAAGTGAGAAACTATTTATGGTAATGCATGGTACCATTTATAAAGTGACGTTTAAGATGTTAGATGAGTGAGCAAAAATGGACAAATTGTGCCTAAGGGGTGCTCGTTCATACTCTGAAGCAAAATTAGTTAAAACTGAGACTTCATAAAACTCACCTTTATAAATATTAATACTGTATTTTTCCAGACCACTATTTTGCTTTCTTTCTCATATGTATCACACAAATTATCATAATAACAATCTAAAAATATAGTAAAAGTTGGCTGGTAAAATTGCCTGTGGCTGACATTATTGTGTCAGTATCAAGAATGAAATGCTGAATCAGGAGATGTGGGATAGTGTCTTCTAGAAATTAATTCCAGTTGAGACTTTGTGAAACCTTAATCACATAATCCTGACTTACCAAAAATCATTCTTAAGAAAATTTAGTGCTCAGGATAACTTCTGGGAATAAAATTTTATGATAATCTGTAAGAAAGGCAAAGGCAATGTAAGATGCACAAGTTTTTTTCTCTCTGAGCCTTAAAAACTTTAATAATATGGCTCCAGGACTGAGAAAGTAATTTTATTTCCTTATCCACTCAGTTTGTGGCCTCTGTTGAAACTGCTAGTTAATACCAATTGATGTTCTTTTAATATTACTGTTTTGTTCACTGAGAAGTGCACTGGCAGAACCAATTTATTTCACATTGTTAACTGAAAAGTCTAGTTTCCACTTAGTTGGAAGATCAGGTATAAAGTGACCATGGACCATGATAACCTATCCTACTTGTACTGTATTATCATCCAGTTTTTTGTTGGGGAAAAATAAATCATGTGAAGAATTAGTCTGTACACATGCACAAATAAGTAATAAACTCTAACAAATGAAAAACAAAAATTATGATATTTCCGAGACTGATAATATGTTTCTTCAGTCTCAAATGTGGTTTGAACTATAGTGTTAAATATCTATTTAACAATTTAACTCACGTTATTTTACTTAAGTTACTTATTTAACTTACTTAATTGTAATTCAGTGATTGACTCCAACAGTTGTTTGTGCATTTTTAAAATGGTTGGTACTTGGGAAGACAATTGGTCTTCACAGAGTAGTCATGTATATGAAGAAAGTTTGAATAAAAATTCTTTATTGAGAAGCAGGATCTCTTTGGTTCGACAGGAATTAGAAGCTTCTGGAGGGTGAGAACCTCATCTGAGACATTTGAATCTTTATTGTTTAGCAGAATATCTGGCATTTTTGAAGTACTCAATATTCTCTGATTTAATTTTATAGTTTTAGGGTAAATACTTTGTCTAAAATAGAATGTAATACAATTATCAAGCTCTAGCATTTGCTGAGGAACATGGTAAGAAGCAATTTGCAAGCAAACTACTCATGGAGAGTTTTTTTCTGGTTAGAGATGCAGTGTTGCTCAAGTATGGTCTAGTTCCTAGTTTATACTGTTTTATTCAATAATAGTCTTTATTCTTGTGTCCTTTCACTTCAATTTTTAAATAGAGCTAATTCCTACTTTTCTCACTTATAAATATATCTTTTTCTCTCTGTACTTAAGTCTGAAACATTAACAGCATTTTAATTTCATTTGAGAAGAGAAATACAAAGAAATAAATTCATATCTGTAAGCATGTCCATATAATATACAGATAAGTACAAGCATAGCTTCAAATATACAAGTAGAAATATTTTGAAAAATATACAAATTACATGAAATATGTGAATAACTTAAAAGCCCTATGTAACTTTTGCTTATAATGTCTAAACACCACTAGTTTTGGTAACTTTTGTGGACTGCTAATGAATCATTAAAGGAATATAAAAATTGCAAATAATCTCATTTGAATTCTTATTCATTTAATTCTGATTGGGAGAACACTTCCTGACAAAAGGCTGACTTCAGCAAGGAAAAAAAAGGAGATAAAGAGAACATTTATATGTTTTCACTTTATGAGGAAGAGAAAAAAAATTTTAAATCTAACTTCTTTCCAATATCTTTTAAAAACGGGGTTACAGCTCAACCAGTATCTTACTGTTTGGTGAATATAGTTGTGGTTCTCATTTAAAATACCAGATTTCAAACTTAATATATGTAACTCGAAAGATGCATGTATCCATACACACAATAAAATATATGTATAGGTGTATCTGTACGTTCACATGAGTATTAATATTCACAACTAAAATTATTTGTTGTAAAATTCTACAAGCATAGCTAATATATACATTTTAATCAGGCAAGACATAGTATTTAATGGGAGGCTATTGGCCTCTTTGGATAAATTTAACATCTATATATTGACAAGGTTGGGTTAGTGAGGAACAATTTGCCTGAAACAGATATTTGAAATTGTCATTTTATGGAGTTGCATTGTGAATTCTTGCTATCATCAGATGTTTCAGTGTCAAAAATTGGCTAGAAATCTAACACTTAATTCTAGTTTCCTCTGAGTTAAAAATATCAGCATTTCAAAAAACACACATAAATCTTTTGAGGGCAATTTCATTTAAGGAAATTTAACAGTATAAAGGACCTCATTACCCAGTATTGTCAATCCAACACTTTTCACAGACAACCCATCTAAAACCTACAAACAAGAACAATTTCTAGGATTCTCATTAAATTGGAAGTGCGGAAAAAATGACAAAGTAAAGTATCCCATGTTTAATATTCTTATATATGTTCTACTGTTTACTTTTCAGAATGTTTTCATAATATTACTAATAAAATATTAGGACTCTTCATGGCATCAGAAAAAAATAAGCTACTCTTCATCAACTCTTTGATTTTTAAATGTAAATTGGGGGAAATGACCAAATACGTGATTCAATGCTAAAAAAGAAATAAACAAAAGCAAGTGGGAAATTCTAGTTAACACTCAAGCTTTAAAAAATGTTTGTCACCTGCTTTTCATTCTTTACAGAGTTAAACTAAGTGTCCTTTTGTGGTCACTTTTGCTAATATGATGTGTCTAATTGCATAAGGAAACTTCCACTGTCAGATTATGTCCGACACCATAATGGGAGATTTATATTGTGACAGGGGTAGAATCATGGAGAAATCATTTTGAGAACTTCAGGTCCTTCACTTATATTGGACTATACTGCAGCCCCAAATTTCAGTGAGAAGGTAGTATTTTATTCTGCAGTTTTTCTTTTCGAATGAGAAGGGAAAGACACCCTAAACATAAATTTACTGTTCTCTTAAAATTCTTCCTGAATATATCATCATGTCATCACAATACATATTCCTTCTAAAAAGAAAAAGAAAAATATGAGGATGTTTATTAAATTATGAATGCTGAATGCTAATAGGGTGTAATAATTTAACAGATTATTGCCTGGGACAAAGAGAAATATGTTACTAGCATATTAGACAAGTGTCCTTCCTCAGGCAGTGATCTCATCCTATAATGCTCCTTACTTGACTGCAAAGTTTAAATGTTTCCTCTGGAGTGTTAATACTATTGTGGCATCAATTTCTAACAAATATAAAGTACCCTACCTTTAAAAAAATGGATTAATATAAGGCATAATGCTGAAGTATGTGTCAAGTGTAACCTTTATAACTTTGCTTGTCAGGTTTTTCCATTAGAGACCTCATAAGCAGCCCTTGCATATCAGTCACGGTGTTCCCTGACAGGTTTAACCTTCCCAAGTGGCTGAATACACCATCTTCACTGCAGCCTATTGACCAAGGCAATAAGCCATTCTATATAGTGTATTAAAGTCATTTTCCACATGCTACCTCAGCACGACCCATTGTTCATGCCGGCTCCTGCTGACCATGGAAAACCCGCACTCCACACTAAATTGCTACACTTTACACCGTTACACCAGTTAAGCAATAAGCCCCCAACTGAATTGTTTTTTTCCTTCATAGTCTAAAAAGCACAGCGATTATCACAAGTGCTCAAGATGCAATTTTAGACTGTCAAAAATCCCTGCAAATAATTTAAACACTTAAAATATATGCTGACTGTGGAAACTTTATTTTTGTTATAATTCACCAATTCTTTGTTCCCGGATGCCTAAGGGTGGCGGGCCGTCTGTGCAACTCTGAGCAGCCCTGGGCACTCGGTGTCAAAGGTTGTGTTTCAGCCCCATGAAATTCACCCCGTCTCTGCTGAAATCAGCTTTGTTGCTAGACCCTGTGACAAATGAGTCCAATCTAGGCTGGGTGCCCTTGACTTGACCCTGGCCAAGGCAAACAATAGGGCAGACTCAGCCAGTGGAAAAGATGTTCTGCACTAATGAACCCAGCGGTGGCCACAGGTCAGTTAAAAAAGAGGGGATAATGTTCAATCTTTTCAGGTGCACATTCATAATGAGCGAAGCACACAATCTCTTTCAGGATGGAGCACATGTAACAAAGAACGTATTTGTACACTCATCAAGGCTAATGGACCCTGAGGGTGCAATAGGAATATGTTTTTAATTTAATCTTTATTGAATGACCTTACACACTTCATTTTCTCTGCACGGCACCATGAAATGGACACACTCTTATCAACTTGAGAACTGAAAACAGATGAATATATAAATGACCTATCTACCTGCTGGGTATGTAGATGAATTTCTTCCCTTATTTTCACCTCTGTCCATCCCGCTGTTGGCTCTCAGCACCTCCTAGGGACACTTGCCCTTAAACTCTTGTCTAGATTAGCTAATCATGTAAACAAGAGAAGAACCCCTCAAAATCTGGCCAGACGAATCTTGAAATCATTAACTGTTCGAAGAAGGAAAGAGCTATGATCATCATACTAAAAGAAAACACCTTTTCTTTCCCTTCCAGAGCAAAGACCGAATGTGAATAAGCTCCAGGAGTGGAGGGACAATTGTACATCCTGTACAGGTCCAAAGCACTTTCAAGTAACTAGTAATCACAATTAGAAATGCTGTTTTAGCCGAACGGCAAAGAGATCGATTTGAAACTCCCTCTAGAAAGCTGCTTCCCAATACATTTTTGCAATTTTTTAGATGAGCAGCACAATGACAAAACAAATTCTATAGTTCCTTTTAAAATAATAGGAATCACTTCCTCCAGTTTTCTAATGTAGGCAACTGTGGTATTAAAAACTTGGGGCTCTAAACATTACTCTGCAAAATTGGGCAATCGTGTAAATGGAAAATATAAGCTTGCCTTTAACATGTTCATCTTAGTGCATCAAATGCCAAAATCATCCTAGAATTTTATATTATTTTCAGCTTATTTTCTTGTGCTGATAATAACTCATAATGAAAACCAAATCAATCCTTTAATAATGAAACGAGGGAGATAAAATGCTTTATAAATTTCTCTTTTTCATCTCTTTAGCCCCTAATGTTAAAATCTTGCTTATAGGATGCATCATATTTCAAGCACAAAATTAGAAAATCGCCTTCAATGAGGCAGAAGGTGGTACAGGTGGGTAAGTAGGTGTGACAAAGTCAAGTTTGTGAGTTTTTTCTTCCCATTAAAATGATACCTCTTATTTATGGTCTTCATCAATCTTACAACATGTTTCATTCATATTAAACACTCAGGCCTTGGCAAATGGTTAATTGCTAGCCCAAGGCAAGTGACTGCAAGCTAGCTAGGCAGAGAGAAGTTCAGTTTACCCTGTTGAGAAAGTAATGGGTTAGTTGTAAATCATGGTAAGAGTTATTTGCATCCTATTCCTTCTTGCTCAACTGCTAGTTGATGAGAAACTTTAATAGACCTCTGTGCAAAAGGGCTTTGATTTAACTCGAGTGTGTTCAGAGGCAATTCATACACAGTTTAACAAAATATTATATTAAGTTTAAAATCATTTTTGTCAGCTATTTTGTTAGGTGGTAAAATCAAACTGAAGTTATTTTAAAAGGTGTCATGGATCTAATATTTAGCATTAATATTAAAGACACTTTATAGAATAATTTTGAGTAACATTTCAGTGTTGGTTATTGGCTATGGGAACAACTGAAATATATACAAAAAAGTTCAGCTATTCTTTTTCAATCAAACTTGTAAGGACAAACATTTATCCTCACAAACTATATGACAAAGTTGACTGTTATTGGAAAATTAAAGCCACATATTAGAAAGAAAAAAGGCTGACAGAATTTAGAAACCCAAACCACTTCTTAGTTACCACTAATAATTTTTTTACTCCATTTAGAAAATTCCTGTGTACTTCATCTCAGACTCCTCAATGCTTCCACAGCACTATGTCTGTGTATTTGTGTACTTTTGGTCTTAATGTAGGAAAAAAAAGTTAATGTGGAGTGACCAGTGAATGATAGCCTAGAAAGTCATGTTCTTTGGCACAGTTTTGTTAGGAAAGCAAGATCCTATGGTTTACAGAGAACACTTCCAGTCTTACAGGACTGCACATAAACACCTCACAAATTGCGAATGGATTCAAAACTATAAAAAGAATGCTTCTTTGGCACAAGTTGACAATCTACATGCATGGACTGTGAAAGTGCTTGCTTTGTCCAGTGAGAAGTAAGGGCCCGGGTGACAGGAGAGCCTCCCAAGAGGTAGCCATTCTGCCCTAGATTTGCCTTAAGCAGAAGACATGAGCTTTGGTCAGGTACACGTACTAACTGCTCTGCCGGAAGGGAAATATCCTCACATCAGTTCAGTTATTCACACAACCCAGAAATCACTCCCACTCCCAGCAATGTCTCTACCTCCTACTTTTCTGAGAAGATGAAAGACAATAGACACTCTTCAATCTACTTTTTATGGTTTCTATCTGCAATATTCCACAGGAACATCTCTACCTGAAGTCTCTAATGACTTCCTTGACACCAAATCAGATAGTTTTCATGGTGTGGCAAAACAGTGGAGACCACCTGAGTTCAAATTCTTAATGCTCCATTTACTAGCTCAGTGATCTTGGGATTTTACTTCCTTTCTGTTCTTCAGGGCCCTAGGGGACAAAATTATGACAGTAACAGTATTCATCCCTTAGGGTTTCTGTTAGTATTAAAACAATTAATCCATACCAGGAGCTAAGGGCCGTGTTTGGCAACTTGTAAGCATTAAATAGAAGTTATTTTTAATTGTGGATGCACTGATTCAATCAGCATTCAAGGCTGATCACTATGCTTCTTAAAACACTCTCTTCCCTGACTTCACATCATGTCAATTCAGTAACTCAGGGTTCCCTGTGTTCTAGTCACATCCATTTGTATTTACACCACAAGTCAGCCTGCAGTCACTCTCATGGGGTTAGAGCAGGCCTATTTGTCTCTATTTATCCACACTGCCTTCCCTAAAGACAGGGTGCTCTTGTTTCTATGCAAATCTTATTATTCATCCCTTTATTCAATATTGTCCAAAGTTCTTCAACTAGTCTTACAATAATGCAAAACCCGTCAAGTGGCCTTGCCAAATCTCTGTACTCAGTCTCTTCTCACCACTAGCTCATACCTTCTGTTGTCTTTATTAACAGAGGAACCTCTTCTGATCTAGGAGGTCTAGGAACCTCCTCTGATCCTTTTCATTTACCATCTTCCTCCTGCCATAAAGCCTATGCCTGAAACAGTTTTCTCTTCCTCCTTTTCCTCAATAAACCTCATTTCATCCTTCAGATCTCAGCTCAATGACGATATCTTTGGAGAGGTCTTCAGGGGCCTTCCTACTTACTTCAAATGCCATTATATGCTCTGACATAAGAAATGCACCTTTCCTTCAAATCAGTTATCCTATTTTTGAATTTATATTTTATGGGTGACTATTTGTATAAACTAGTATTTGTTCATCTGCATGAGACTAAGTCCCATGAGGCTAGGACAGTTTTGTGTTTTGACTGTTATTATATGCTAGAATCTAGCACCATGTTGAATATGTTTACAGTACCCCTTGGATTTAGAAGAAAGGCTGAGTTCAGTAGATATTACATCATCTCCTTTTATACATTTGTCATACTCTACCTTGTACAATTTAAAAAGTTTTTCTAGGGGCGCCTGGGTGGCGCAGTTGGTTAAGCTCCGACTTCAGCCAGGTCATGATCTCGCGGTCTGTGAGTTCAAGCCCCGCGTCAGGCTCTGGGCTGATGGCTCAGAGCCTGGAGCCTGTTTCCGATTCTGTGTCTCCCTCTCTCTCTGCCCCTCCCCCGTTCATGCTCTGTCTCTCTCTGTCCCAAAAATAAATAAACGTTGAAAAAAAAATTTAAAAAGTTTTTCTAGTAAAACATACCTTCTTTTTCAAGCCTCATAACCTGTGTCCTTGTAATTCTTTTATTATTCTTTTATTTTTACTTCTTCCCAATTATTTCACATGTATTTTGAAAGGACAACACTAACATCAAATAGAACAGCCTTGTATTGCTGAAATTTTCTCCTGTGACTATAAACTCATTGAATATATGTACTATATGTCATTACTTTATGACATAATATGTCATATATTATCTAGTGCCTTCACAATGCATGTTTAAAAAAAAAAGTTTATTTGAAAGAGAGAGAAAATAAGCAGGGAAGGGGCAAAGAGGGAGAGAGAGAACCCAAAGCAGGTCTACACTGTCAGTGCAGAGGCCAACGCAGGGTTCCATCTCATGAACCGTAAGATCATGACTTGAGCTGAAATCAAGAGCCAGTCACTTAGCTGACTATGCCACCCAGTCACCCATGCTCTTTATACAAGATAGATACATAAACAAATTTCCTAGCTTATTCACTTAAATCATATCCACAAGAACCCTCATGCTTTTGAAATACAAATACAAATTATTTAATTGAAATCATGACTAATCTATGTAACAGGCTAATGATTGCCTTCTAAAATTGTGAGGTTTGGGCACCAAGTTATTTTCAACAAAGTAGTCTTGGTATTTTTTGATTCTCTAGTATGTTCTTGTGCTTGGTGCCCTAGTGACCAGTTACTACTCTTTAAGACATGGGACAATGGAAACATTACCCCCGTCAAACATTTCTTTTTTTTTTTAATGTAGAAGATCCATCTCTTAGTGTAATATTTTCAACTGTACCTGTACACAAGTACCAATCTTAAATAATATTATATATAAGAATGGCATACAAACTAAAAATACAGGATTATTGATTTCTAAAATCAACACTGGTGCAATGCTGTGGAAAACAGTATGGAGGTTGCTCAAAAAAAATTAAAAACAAATATCATATGATCCATTATTTTCACTATTGGATATTTACCCCCCAAAATGAAAACACTGATTCAAAAAGATATATGCACCCCTGCATTTACTACAGCAATATTTACAATAAACAAAATACTGAAGTCACCCAAGTATTCATTGATATATGAAAGGATAAAGAAGATGTGTGTATGTATAAATGTATGTACATACAATGGAATACTACTCGATCATGAAATAGAATTGGATCTTGCCATTTGGGATGACATGGATTGACTCAAAGGAGATTAGCTAAGTGAAACAAGTCAGGCAGAGAAAGGCAAATACCCTATAATTTCACACAGACTCTTAAATACAGAGAACAAAACTGATGGTTGCCAGAGGGGAGGCAGGTAAATGGATGTGTGAAAGATATAAAGCGGATTAAGAAGTCTAAGCTTCCAGGTATAAAATAAGTAAGTCACAGAGAGGAAAGGGAAATACAGTCAAAAATATTGTATTGTGACAGATGATGACTACACTTATTGAATAATGTATAGAATTGTCAAATCAGTATTGTACACCTGAAACTAACACATTATATGCCAATTATGCTTCAATAATAGAAAAGTATATGTATAAGGAAACAGTTTCCAGACAGTAGACAAACAGCATAGTACTATTATTCTTGACATAAAAGAAACAGGTAAAATCCACAGTCACCACACAACACCTTTTATCAGTCATTTATTAGATGTGATAAATACAAGACTGAAGGCTGCAGAAGAAAGGGTCCATAAACTTGAAGACAGAGTAATATATAGTATCTAATCTGAAGAGATAGAAAAAAATGGGAAAAAAGCATTAGTAACATAAACATCAAGTGATCAAAATTATATGTATTGGAGTTCTAGGAAAGGAGAGAGAGAATGGGGCAAATGTGTGTACACACACATGTGTGTACACACACACACACACACACACACACACACACACCATCGAAGGGAAAAAAATGACCAACCTAAATAATGACAACATTTCTCCAAAATTTGGTGGAAAATAAATAGAACACAATGAAAACCACACCTCGTTACATCATAGGAAACTCCTGCAAATTAGACAAAGGGAAAATCACACACATACAAAAGGCACTGCATTACAAAAACAATGATATATAATTGCTAACTTATGATAAACAATATTGGCTAGAAGACAATGGAATGACATCTCCAAAGTGTTGAATGAATAAAATGGTGTCTTAAAACTTTGTGACCACTGAAAGTATCTTTTCAAAACGAGAGTGCAATGAATACATTTTCAGATGAAAAAGTTGAGAAATTCAGTTGAAAATTGAGATTTAAGAACACTAGGAATGGTAAATATATGGGTAAATTTAAGAGACTGTATTTAGTACCAAAGTAAACTGTAATACATCAAGGAAGCACATTATGTATCTTGGCAACCACAGAAAAAACAAACACAAATAGACATAGCTAAAAGCAAATCAAGTAATTAAAATGAAACTGTGAAACTTATTAGATTACCTAAATGAAAGCAAAAATGAGGAACCAGAGAACTTAAAAAATTGTTAACAAAGAAACAAAAAAAAAAACGGCTGATAGAAATCCAACTAAGTATTACATTTAATATTTATACATAAAACACTTACATTAAAAGCAGTATTTTAAGAATTTTTAAAAATATAAGACATAATTAAAAGCAGGATATAATAGAAGTAGCTTAAATATACAGATATGAAGCAGGTTGAAAGTAAAGAATGGAAGAAATCTATCACTGAAACTGTAAGCCTATGAAAGCTGAAGTGGCTTTACTAATTTCAAACAAATTAAATTTAAACACAAGGGTTTAGGTGAGGATATGTGTCAATTGAGTGATCAATTATAATAAATGTACTCTGGTGAGTGATGTCAGTAAAAGAGAGGTCAGAAGGTATATGGGAAATCTCTGTACCTTCCTCTCAATTTGCTGTGAACCTAAAACTATTCTGAAAAACATTTTTTTAAGTTTAAAAAACTGACAGAAAATAATTTGTTCAGTAACTTCAATAAGAAAGATAGATGAATGACCATTATGCACATGGAAAAATACTCCATATCTTCAGTAATCAGGAAGATGATTTAAATCGCATTAAAATATCATTACACACATTTAAATGGTTATATTTTACAAACTGACAATTCCAAAATTTGGCAGGGTGGTGGAACAAGTAGGATTTGCATACATTGCTGGTGCAATTTTGAAATGGTACAAACACTTTGAAAAACTATTTGGCAGTTTCTTATAAAGCTAAATCGACACCAATCTGATGACCCTACAATTCCACTACTGGAGACTTATGTAAGAGAAATAAAAAGAGGCATATAACCAAAATATTTGCATGCACATTTTTATGCCAGTTTTATTAATAGAAGATAGAAACTAGAAACCACCCAACTATCTGTCCACATGATTGGATAAAAAAATATGGTATATGTATAAAATGGGGAACCATTCAGTAATAAAAGGGATAAACTATGGATTCATGCAGTAACGTAAGTGGTTTTCATTCAGAAGGCAACTCATGAGAACAAGTCTACGTACACAGGCAAGGGAAAAAAATGACAACTATTTGGAAAACCAGCATTCTACTGTCAACTAGGGATATCCTAAGATCTATGAACAAAATTTTGTAGAGATAAGTCATTACACGGGTTCTAAAATATTCTCATAAAACTGTCAATTTTAAACTTTACCTTTCAGTCTCAGTATGAGGTTTCAGAGCCATTTTTCAAAGAATAAAATACTAACCATACTTTTGAAAAGAAATTACATTGAGTGAAATAAACCAGATAAAAGACTATCCACTGTGTGAATTCATTTATGTGACATTCAAGAACATGTGAAACTAATGCGCATTAATAGAAATCAGAACAATGGCTTCCAATAGAGGAGTGGGGGATTCCCTGGTGGAAACAGTATTATATCTTGATTGAGGTATTGGTTACAAGGATGTATATATTTGTCAAAACTCAAAATTATACACTTAACTGCATTTCAAAGTGTTTAAATTTTACCTCAACACGTAAGATTTAATGAAACAAAGAACCCGTTCCTGACCACTGATTTGGAAATTTAGCATAAATATATGAATTAAATATTAACATTGAACATAGTTTTCACTGCATATAGCTATTACTTGGAACAAGTATTTATTGTCCCATACTTTATCCAAGTCCTTGTGATATAAAAGGTTTTAACAAAACTGTTTTTAATGTGTGTTGGCCAAAAGAACAGGTGGTCAGTAAAAGCACCTTCCTTTTTCATCCTCTCTCTTGCTACACATTTTAGAATAATTCTATAACTCTTCTTACAAATTCCAACTGTTGGTTCTTGTCCATAGTAGCAAAACAAAGTTTTTCAACATAAGTCTTTCAGCAAATACTTATTTGAGACATGACTCTACACAAAAGGTTGCTTTGTAAAAATTACTGTATGATAAGTCTTTCCAACTCTTTTCACTACTTATCCAAGAGAATTTTTCAGAAGTACTTAAAACTCTGGGGGTGGGGGGGGGTGGGAGGAGACACAGCCCAGGACAGAATTATTTTCCTGTCTGCAGAAGCTTCTAGCTTACATGCTGCAAGGAAAAAGTACCAGTTGTTCTGACTCACGCTGTACATTTTAAAGTCTATATGATTTAAGTATAGAGCCATATCAATGTTTTAAATTACTTCTGTCCAATCACTATATGTGATACTAAACTCATTTAAGGAAGAAATTTTTATGCCTTAACTGTAGAAACCATTCTTTTAGGCCACTGTATTCATTAGACTGATGTGGAAATTGAATTTTTAGACCTGAATTTTGAACAGAAGTCACAGAAGTCTTAAAAGTTGATATCCACTCAAAGCAATGCAGAACACCTGCTTGTCATTCATTCATTAGTGGATGGATTTATTAAGATATTACATAAAAATAGAATTCAGTGAAATCACTGACTTTTCTGAGAAGGGGATGTTTATGTCCTTCACTTTATAACTTCAAGGTACTGGGATTTTGAGGACTTAAAGATTAGCTAGATATTTGAATACCAGTTTCACCATATGGAGAAACACATTTTTCAGGCCTTTTCCCAGTACAAGCTCTGATAAAGAGTGAAATAACTTCAGAATCTGAATTTGGGAATCTGAATTCTGAGGAAAAACAAACAAAAAAAAATTACCTAGTTTTGACTAGAGTATAAAATAAATTTACTTAAAGTGGCATTGTGTGTTACACACAAAATGCTTTTCTAGTGCAGCTGTTTAATGAATTCATTTTAAAAAAGAGTATTTGTTACAATGCTACAAAATTTCCAATCAGAGTAAAGCTGCATTTTGAGGAATTTTCTCAAAGCCAAGAAATGTATTGGAAATTTTATCCATTGTAAGCATTAAGTAAATACTATGTCCATACTTAAATATGGGAAGACATTTAAAACCAATAAAGCAGTATTTACAACAAATGTTTTAATTACATGTTACAAATATGTGCAAATTTGTGGACGCAAGTCCATGTTTCCTAAAACTTTTACGAATTAAACCAATTTTATCACATTCTTCTTAAGCCTTTTTTTAAAATTTTCATTTTTTTTTTTTTTGTCTGCTTGGCTTTGGGGGTCATTACATGTGTTTAATTACTAAATAGTCTCAGCTGAACCACCTGCCAACTGGATTTTGCCATTTCTCTAATTAAAACCGAGTAATTAAATGTGTGATAAAATATAATTAAGCAAAATTTTAGGCCAGATTTGAACCTTCTACGTTGCCCAGAAGCCCCAATGACGTTAAAGATTCATGCAAAATCTAAAGATAAATGGCCATGGGTTTCATTCTCCCCTAGTTACTTCATACTTTGAGAGTTTGCATATTATTAAAAACAGCTCTGGAGTTGTTTGGTTGTTTGCTTTGTTTTATTTTCTCTTTCAAGTATTATCTGATCATCCTCCCTTGCCTGAAGGCTACCTGAAGGCTTCCTTTCCTCAAATCCTCTTCACACCCTGCACATTCAGGTCTGTAACAGAGAAAATCCTCTCCTAAGAGAACACATAATTGGAGTCCTTTGGACAACTTGTAGTTACAGGCAACAGATGCAGAAAGAGAAAAATTTTAAAGCTACACAACCTAGCTTAAGATGATGAAACCTCATATGACCTTTCTTCAATCAGAACAAAATTACCCATAATGAGGTATCATTTTGAGATAACCCACTATCTGTATGGGAGGTTAAAAATCTCAACACTTAGAATGCATTTCTTAACCCTTATAATTAGCATTTATGGAACTGGAGTTAATATTTGAATGATTCTGACACTTATTTTTTTAAAGAATGCCATCAGTCTATAAAAGTACAAGAGCATAAACAGACAGAGGAATACTAAGTGAAAAATAGATAAGGAGTTTGATACTGTGACCAAAGAAAGAAGGAACAACATGTATATAATTTCAGAGAAGAAAAACTTAGTAGTATTATTTAGAATTCCACAAGGATGTATATATTTTATATTTTACTTTTTAAGTTTTTATTTAAATTCCAGTTAGGTAACATATAATGTAACATTAATTTCAGATATACAATTTCACTATAGAGATATAGTGATTCAACACTTCCATACAACACCCAGTGCTCATCACAAGTGCGCTCCTTAATCCCCAATACCTATTTCACCCACCCAGCCACCTCCCTTCTGAAAACCAAAGTTTGTTCTGTGTACTTAAGAGTCTGTTTCTTGGCTTGTTTCTCTCTCTCTTACTCTGTCCCTTTGCTTCTTTTCTTTCTCACATCCCACACATTTTCATTTTTCAGTTAACTAAAACTGAGTTTAAAGACACAATAAACATCTTATGGACACTGCCAATGACTTGGCTTTCTCAGAGACACCCTGATGAAGGCACGGCTCCCTGAAGAATCTCTAATAAGTTATTTAATGATTTGGGTATAAAATAGATAGGAGAGTGGGGTGCCTGGGTGGCTCAGTCGGTTAAGCGTCCGACTTTGGCTCAAGTCATGATCTCATGGTTTGTGAGTTCGAGCCCCACGTCAGGCTCTGTGCGGACAGCTGGAAGCCTGGAGCCTGCTTCAGATTCTGTGTCTCCCCTTCTCTCTACTCCTCGCCTGCTCATGTTCTGTCTCTCTGTCTCTCAATAATAAATAAATAAATAAATAAATAAATAAATAAATAAATAAATAAATAA
>NW_024412377.1:85404114-85468278 GCF_014898765.1 Herpailurus yagouaroundi
TAAATAAATAAATAAATAAATAAATAAATAAATAAATAAATAAATAAGATAGGAGAAAGAGAGGTGAGATAAAGGATTGGTAATAGAAATATGAGAATAATTCTTTTTCTGGAAGAAATCAGAAAAATACTATTGCAGACAATATTCATCAAGTGGAAGTATGAATTATTAATGGGATTTCTAAATCACAGTCATAATCAATGAAAAGCAGCCTATTCTACAAGCCATATTGGTAATCTAGTTTGTTTTATAAAAACAAAGGAGAATCCAACTACCATTCAGAAAATGATATAGATGAGATCTGAATGCCTAAATAAGATATTTGGAGCTGGAGATTTTTCTCCTTCATTATCTGAGTCCAGAAGCTAATTTTGAAAGAAAAAGCTGGTTAACAATTTTACTCCAATCAACTTTTTTTTCATAGAGTGTCACAGCCTTACAAACTTTTATGAAACACTGGGAAACTCTACCACACATACAAACGTGAAAATGTTGGTGAAGGATGTAGTACACCCAGGATACAGAAAGGAAAAATTAATAATCGACCATGATATAAATCAAAGTAACAACAGTAATACATTTTATCAACTATATAAGACCCAAAATGCCATAAAAATATTAGTAATAACCACTATTTCAGCAAACCATAACTGGTTATTCTAATGTACTTTTATACTACTGTAATGTACCTTTTCTAATGTGAACTGTCTATTGCTTAAATGCTATTTTATTGCCGTCCCTTATTATGGAAATCAATAGTAATTCCACTGTAGCTATTATTCCCTTGTAAGAACACTTTAGCTATCAGAGTTTATTATTGTTCAGTATCATAGCTAAGTAATCCTAGAAATTATATATCCATATATACCTATTGGTACGTATATAATTACATATAATATATAACAATTTATGTAGAATTTTAAACTCATGTAAAACAACTGGGAAAGTACATCACGTACATAAAAGTGAAATATTGATGGGAAAATGTAGAAATATATAAATTTGTGTGGAAAACCACAAAGAAATAGTACATAAAACTATTATAACCATTATTGTTGGTATCTTTTCTAAATTCCTACATGTGCTAATTTTTCTTTGATGAACATGTACTACTTTTAAATTAAAAAAAAAATAGCAATTCATCAAGCGATTAGTTTGGGCCACTCACTCCTGTTAATTCATACCATTCTATCCTTACAAATGTGTTGGTTTTTAGAATCAGTAAAGGATATGTTTTCACTCTTATGTGGATCCTGAGAAACTTGACAGAAGACCATGGGGGAAGGGGAAGGAAAAAAAAAAAAGAGAGAGAGAGGGAGAGAGCCAAACCATAAGAGATTCTTAAACACTGAGAATACACTGAGGGTTGATGGGGGGTGGGAAGGAGGGGAAGGTGGGTGATGGGCATTGAGGAGGGCACCTGTTGGGATGAGCACTGGGTGTTGAACGGAAACCAATTTGACAATAAATTTCATGTTTAAAAAAAAAGAATCAGTAAAGGATAATGCTGATTTTTTTTTTCTATTACATTTGGTACATTTGGTCCAAAGTTTGGTCAAACTTTTTTCAAATAGATCTTATTACTTCATGGATCCAGAACCTTGTCCAGCTTGGTGTCACCCAAACTCTATTAGAGACAAGAAGAGAACCAATAAGTTTTATTTTAACTTAATTTAAATTCATTCATTATAATCCTTTGATTCCCATTATTGAGCCAATAACCAATTCACCTAATTGCCCTTGATTTACACTCATTTTTCTCCCCTTATTCACAACTCTGTCATGAGAATTTAACATGAAACACTTTGCTGAATTTCATCCATGTCCTGAGGAGTACTTTGCTCTCATCTACTCATTTGATATACCAGTCAGAAAAAGAGTAGCTTAATTTCACTTATCTTGTCCATATTTGAGTATCTAAATGAAAACCACTGATGGGTTTAACAATGTCAAAAATATGTAAAAATATCAGTGTATTCTTGAATCCATTAAAATCTAAGTAATTTCATCTCAAAATACTAAAATCAACATTTTGCTGGTTGAGTAATATTATGAAAATAGAGAGCATATAAAGCAAAATTATAATTCATTCCCAAAATACTTCAGCAACTTCTAAAATTTTCATATACTAAAATGAAAGGTTAAAGAGTAAACCTGCAAACTACAAACATGATTAAACTGTGAACAGTTGCCACTGTCAACATATTATGTAAAATATTTTTTAAACAAGTAATAGGCTTTGGTTTAATTGATCCATAAGTGCTTGTAGGAATCAAAGCCAGCAAGCAGGATAAGAGTGAGGGAGTCAGAGTTTTAAAACAAGGAAATTGAAGCCATTTCAGTTTAACGAGCTGCTCTGTCAAGAGACCCACAGGCATATCAGAAATCAACAAATACTATGGGCTTGTTCTAACTACAGAATATACAGCATAAAGTGGCCAACGCCATGCATCGTTCCTTTGTGTGCTAAAGATGCACTATCATTTTATTTTACTGCATATATTATAAGCATCAAGTAATACTTAGAAATGATCATTATTTGAAAAAACAGTTGGGTTATTTTTGGGAAAAAAAGTTTTAATGATAAAATTATAGCCCATCATTTTTTATTGTTACAGTTTAACACAATTTTCAAATACTTCTTGACCAGATATGCATAGGACTACTATCATGTTTTCTCAAGGCTGAAAAAAAGCAAATTAATTCCACTTTTCCAACTCTATAATGCTGGACATTGCCCCAGCTTAATGTTTTCCAATGAAGAATTTCAAAGGAATAGCTCAATGTTCACCTCTGGGGAACTAAAACAGAGTTATCTCTGCCTAGTAGCTTATAGAAATTAATGTGCTCTTTGACTTAATAAAATGTAAGTGAACAAATGAATGGAACATAAGCGAATGATTAGTTCCTCACCAATAGTTAAAAAAAAGGATAAAGTGGAGAAAAAGGAAAAAGTATACTTTTCTGGACAAAGTGGTTAAATCAACCATAAATTAATATGCTTATGTAGGTTCCTGGATGGATTTACCTATCCTTCGAGCAAACACATGGATGTCCCAGGGCAAAATACAAGTGAGGTCTGTTTGGTCTGATCCTGAACTATTTCTAGCAAGTGGAATTACCTAACTTTACTATTTTCATTGCTGAAGTGTTTAACATGAAGAGAATATTTTAGTCACATTAAAATTTTACTATTTGGAATCCATCAAATTATACCTAGAGACACTCTTTAGATATTTTTTGCTAGCACATATACAGACAAAGTGGTGGAAATTTGACTTTAACACAGATAGACCAGGTTTTAAAAATCAAATGCAAGACTTAGTAGCTGTGAGACCTATAACAAGTGACTTTACTATCAGTGAAATAACTTTTAGTAATTAAATACAATAATGTGAAAAAACCAATCAGCCCTTAGTAGGGCCTAATGGTTTTTCTCTGTATTTCATTCATACAGTTTATCACTAATATACACAACTGACTTAGACCATCAGTTTGTTTGTAATTACATACATTGGTCTCTTGCTAATTTAAAGAATAACAATGTTATCCAGGCACTTAACGGGTAAGAACGAAGACTATGTATGTTTACACTAATCACACTATTTAAAAGGACCTCCTATAACAGGGTTTGTTTTGTTTTTTAGCCAGTTGGTATGAGACACTGCCCTTGCCAAACGTAGAGCAGGTTGGAAGACTGTCATTTTGCAACAGCTCAATTAAAGAAAAAAATATGTATATATATTCACAGCTAATCCTGTGGTAGCATCACCCAGAGACAAATGAGAGCTGTAGCTTTCCAGGAATGCTAACATTATAAATTGTTCCATCCAACTTAATCCTCTGTCTGCATATGTGCTTTGGATTGCTTATCTGTCCTTTCTGTTCCATATTAACTCCAACTCCTGTAAAAGTAGGTTGTCTCTCCATAATCTCATTTGCCTATTTAAGTGAGTTTTTCTTGGTCCTGCTTTCATATATCTCTTCATATGAACAAGATCGGCTTAAATCCACATTACTGCTGATTTTACTAAACAGTGGTTCTTCATCAGGGGCAATTTGGCCATTTCCCCCACCTAAATCTGCAAATATCTACAGACCTTTATTTATTTATTTATTTATTTAGAGTGGGACCACTATTGACATCTAGAGGGTGGAGACTAGGATACTGCCAAACATCCTACAGTGCAAAAGGACAGTCTTCCACAACAGAGCTGTACCCATCTCAAAATGTTTGAAGTCCTGAAGTCAAGACACCATGTATTGAAAATACATACTGAAAGTCATCAAGTACTGTTGTAGGTGATAAAATAGAGCAACAAGGGAAACAAAGTCCCTGCTCTCAGAGAAGTTATGTTCAAGTGAGAATAAAAAAGAAATAGAAAACAAGTAAGTAGTACAGCTTTGGAACTGGCAAGTACAATAAAAATAAAATAGTATAGGGGCGCCTGGTTGGCTCAGTTGTTTAAATGCCCGACTTCAGGTCAGGTCACGATCTCTCAGTTCATGGGTTTGAGCCCTGCATCAGGCTCTGTGCTGACAACTCGGAGCCTGGAGACACTTCGGATTCTGTGTCTCCCTCTCTCTTTGCCCCTTCCCTGCTCATTCTCTCTCTCCCTCCCTCTCCCTCCCTCTGTCTCTGTCTCTCTCTCTCTCTCTCAAAAATAAAATAAACATTAAAAAAAAATAGAGCAGTGTAAATGGATGAAACGTAAGTGATAGCAGAGGTAGGGGTGGAGATAATAAGTAGGATATTATGCTTAGTGGAAGAACATGAAATTGCATGTAAATTTCTTTGTCACTGACCTCACCTTCTTTTGTATAATTACCTTGGTCATAAATTAAGCAGTAAACAGTACAAAGGGGAAAAACAACAAAGCAAAAATAACCAAAATATTGCCTATTAAACTCATACTTGCTCGTCTTCAGGCTATATTTTGCTAAGTCTTCATGATACTATGCTTGATTTCGTACAGACTGAAAAATAGTAATTTTTAATTCAAACGAGTACATACATGGATTAACACACTTAGGTCTTCTTTGAGGTTCCTACTTTTATTTAAGCTTTCTAAAAGTAAGAACCACCCAAGAAGTATGTTACTGAAGATAGAGAGTAAAGGCTGAAAAGCAATGTTATCTAAAAACCTAGGTCAAAAAACAGTTAAGACAAGGGTAAGGGAAATACAAAAACACTCAGGACAAAATGCTCTACTCCATGTAATTGTTGTTGATCAAAATCCACATAAGAGAGATGGAGCCACAAAAGCCTTTATAAAGTAACTCAACCTGCATTGTGATTCAGAAACAGGTAATTCATGAGATTAAGGTGCCCTTTATATATCCTCAGAAAGCAGTCAACCTAAAATGTAATCAATGTAAACTAAGCTATAAATTTAGAAAAGTTATGGAAGTGTATTGAAAAAAGGAATGGATGAGGCTGTAAAAAGGAGCACAAATGGACAATGGTCAGCATGGAGCCTGTCCACAGATCTGCTGGAGGGGAAGGGTCTGTCAGTGTGTCTTACTCCAAGTGGATGCGTCTCCTACCTCTCTATGGAGTAGGGTATCAATTCAGGCTGTGAATCTTCTACGTACTGTTCCATTAGAGCTCACTAAGAAGAGAGAAACGGAACCCCTAAGGCAGAATCTGGTTGGCATTGAACGCTTTGGGCACAGAGTCTCTCTAAAAATGAAAGTTTCATTTTACATTTTAGCTAAAAATTACTAATTGCATCTTGCATTCCTAGGCATACTCTGTAACATAATTGTGTTTGTTTTAATACAAATCGTTTTAAATGGTTCAACTATTCCTGACAAAAAAGAAAATCTTCTTATAAAATTGGTGTTCTAAGGCAACATACCATGTCCTCACACATACTCCAAAAGTACTCTCATTTGGAAATCACAGTTTAAGCTGCCAGATGGAATAAAAATATGTATTCTCCTAAAGCTACGTCCACCAAGTAGATTTCTCAATATTCAATCGTTTTTCAGTTGCCTCAGTTCTTGGAACAGGATTCCCTAAGTACTGGACACCAGTGTTTTGTCATTACAGCAGGCTGATTTCCAAGAGAAATTAGTAAAGTGACAATTTCATTTACAAACCAATCTGAGAATGATGGTTTTGAGTTGCACATTTGTCCCGACTAATTATCATAATTTCAGTCTTTCACAGGGCTCAAGTATAAGATGCCATACTCCATGGTTTTGACTTAAGAAAACTATCTCATTCAATACATCCTTAAATTGGCATTGCATTTTTGTCTTGGTTTGTTCTTTGTGTGGAAGAGGAAACCCAGTAAAGAGATGAAAAACACAGAAGGGAGATAATCTGTTTTCTTCTCCCTGAGAAGCCTCAAAACTCTAAATCTAAAACTCCATCACTCTCTCACCCAAACAAAATTTTACCCATCTAATCCCACACTTTACCCTTAATTTGACAGAGGGAATAACCAAGAGATCTTAGCAAAGATGACTCTTATACATGAAGACTCAAAAACTATACAAAACAATGTGTGATTGAAGAATTGCATCATGACTTGTAAACCATTAAGTGAAGATTTAGGTGTAATGTCTCAATTATATACCATGGGATCTCTTGTTCTCTCATAGTCTAACCTGTGAGTCCCATTGTCTGGTTCCTTTGACATCTCTGCTGCACTGACTCAGTGTTTCAGGACTAATCAGTCCCTTTACATCTTTGAGCTCCCTGGTTTCATCTCATCTCACCCTGAACCTCAGTGGTTTTGTTTCATTTCATGCTTGGTCCTCCGAATATGTGGTTATTATTCAAGGACTTTGGATTCTGTCATTAGAGGGGAATTTTGAGTTATAGACCCTGATGGTAGGGAAAGCCTAAAAGGAAGAGGTCCTGCCTTTGCTACCCTTAAAGTCTTTTTATTTTTTTTTCAACGTTTTTTATTTATTTTTGGGACAGAGAGAGACAGAGCATGAACGGGGGAGGGGCAGAGAGAGAGGGAGACACAGAATCAGAAACAGGCTCCAGGCTCCGAGCCATCAGCCCAGAGCCTGACGCG
The DNA here is from genome assembly GCF_014898765.1 of Herpailurus yagouaroundi. Lineage (NCBI taxonomy): Eukaryota > Metazoa > Chordata > Mammalia > Carnivora > Felidae > Herpailurus > Herpailurus yagouaroundi. The sequence continues at coordinate 85,411,152 of NW_024412377.1, forward strand.
GGGCTCGAACTGACAGACCGCGAGATCGTGACCTGGCTGAAGTCGGACGCTCAACCGACTGCACCACCCAGGCGCCCCCTTAAAGTCTTCTTAGTATTATCTCAGTCTTAATATGTGATTTTAAAAATGTGGGAGTGCAGTGGGAATGAATGACAATACACAAATATATACCCACATAGACACTCTTTTAAAACAATCTGCGTTTGACTGATAAAAACAAAAATGGGCCACCTGGGTGGCTCAGTAGTTAAGTGTCTGACTTTGGCTCATGTCATTGTCTCACTGCTTGTCAAGTCAAGCTCCATGTCGGGCTTTGCACTGATAGCTGGGAGCCTGGAGCCTGCTTTGGATTTTGTCTCTGTCTCTTTTCCTCTCCCCTGCTCGTGCTCTTTCCTTCTCTCTCTCTCTCTCTCCCTCTCTAATAAAAAAATAATAACATAATTTAAAAACTAAATAAATAAAAATAAGGTAAACACACACACATACAACAAACACTGAGACGCTGGGGCACTAGAATTAGCGTTAGGAATGCAGGAGAAATACTAATAGGAAAGGCTGCTCAGAGTCCTGTGGATATGTTTTCTTAACTTCTCATTCTACCAAGACATAATGCATTTTAAGACCTAGCCAGCAGCCATTTCCAGATACAAAAGTTCTACTACTAAAGTAAAGAATTCTGGAACCAGAGTCAATGGTTTTATTTTAAACTTAGTAACCCTGTGAAAAGGTAATTGGTGAAGAGCCTATTTTCTAGGTAGAAGAGAGGGCAGAGAAATTTAGATGGGTAACATTTTCTGCCATGTCTTCTGGAACCTCTCAGTGACGGACAGACAAGTTGGTCACCTTGATGACACTTGACATCATTTACCAGCCTGGAGGTAAATTTTAGCATCTCTGGTGACTCAGCAGCCTGACGTTTTATTATATGATTAACAATTAGAATGGTTTGGAAAGAGTGTGATGTGGAATCTTTTCTAATATAACACAGCATTTGTTATGTAGAAAAGTTCATGTTTGACTGCTGGAGTAGCCAGAATTCAAATATAATGTTCCAAATACTAAGTTCACTATTTCCCAACTGTAAATAAACCTTTTTTAGTAAACCGTGAAGGCCTCCATTTATTTTGCCAATTGGACTTCAAATTTATAATTACATAGTGATTTACAATATTTGCTACATGTTATAATATAGGGTAATTATTTGTCCATAATTGAGAGTGCACAAATACATAAAAAGAAAAAAATATGGACGTATAATGTAGATCAGATGGTCAAATAGCAACTGAAAACACAAATCAATTTAAAATCATCGGACTTCATGCCTGAAGAGGGCCAGATTGCTATCTTCAGGAAGTATAGACCATTTGTTGATAATTATGAATCGAATAGCACATGGCAGTTTCTCACAAGTCATACACTTTCAAGTTTGATGATCATTTAGTGGCTACTTTTAGTTAGGTGCATCTGAGAAATGTTGGACTATTAATAACATATACTTTAATTAATTGCTTTCACTCGACATTTTTCATTTTCTTAGAATAAAATTTGCAAGAAGCTTTGCCATACAAAAACCTTATCAAACTTTCAAGGGGCAAAGACTAAGAAAGAAGACAGTACATTGCCTATTTCTACCACTAAGGAGACTGTGACAAATGGTTCCTTAGAGGAATGAACTGCAAAATGCAAAATCTGGAGTGTCTTCTCCACTTCTGAGCCAGTCTTTAAAACAAAACATTCTGGAGCTATGGAATGTGAGAACTAATTATTTGTTAATTTAAAATAAATTCTAAGGACAGGGGCATCTGGGTGGTTCAGTCAGTTGACCTTCCAACTTTGGCTCTGGTCATGATCTCACGGTGTGTAGGTTTGGGACCTACGTGGGGGTCTGTGCTGACAGCTAGTAGCCTGGAGCCTGCTTTGGATTCTGTGTCTCCCTGTGTCTCCCTGTGTTTCTCTGTGTCTCTGCCCCTCCCTTGCTTGCACTCTGTCCCTCTCTCTCAAAAATAAACAAACATTAAATAAATAAATAAATTCTAAGGGCAAATAGTAAAAACAATATACTATAATTAATAATATGCTAAATAATACACTAAACCATTTATACTAAATAATATACTAAATAATATACTATACAGTAACATTAGTTAATAGATTAAGGCACAAAGTAAATTTTGATATTGAGGGGATTAGTTATTTTTATTATTCCACTCTTGCTTATATCCCTTATCATTGATTTCTCCCTTTTGAAAAGTCTCTTGCTCCATACCTATTGCTCTCTTTCTCTCTGTATTTATATTTGTATTTCCTTGTATGACCACATTTTTTCCTTGAGAGCTTTTAAAAACATTGCAGGTAATCTAATGATGCCTCTTTATGCCTTCAAAATGTTAATTAAACCAACGTAATAATCTAATCTTCAGAAAATAAAATACTTGAGAATTAAAACACCATTGTTTTTACAGTTTTGTACAGTCATTTTTAATGATTTATTTATTTATTTATTTATTTATTTATTTATTTGTTTGTTTTTGTGAGACAGAGAGGGAGGGAGGGAGAAGGAGAAAAACAGAATGTGAGTGGGGGAGAGACAGAGAGAAAGGGAGACATAGAATTTGAAGAAGGCTCCAGGCTCTGAGCTGTCAGCACAGAGCCCAAGGCAGGGCTCAAACTCACAAAATGTGCGATCATACCCTTAACCACCTGAGCCACCCAGGCACCCCTATAGTCATTTCTAAATTAAGTATATAATTTACAGTATTTCTTAAAAGTCTTATCAAAGAAATAAAGTTTTATCACAACAAAAACATCTTGGTTAAATATAACCAACTTTAGGTTTCTAAAATAAATCAAAATAGAAATATGTACTGGTATTTTGTTAAAGTTGGTATTCTGAATAACTGAGTATTACCACATATATTTTTCATGGAATTCTAAATTTCGAAAACTGGAGCAAAATAAAATCAAGTACCAAAACTGTAATAAACACTCTTTCTTAATTATTGAGAATGAGACACTTCAGGATGATGAGTTATACTGAACATCAATTAGCACTTTTATATGCTAACGCTTTCTGATTCTTCTCCTTTTTTTTTTTTTTTTTTGTTTGCAGACAACCTAAAAAAAGGAGGTTTTTTTGGCTTGCAAGGTATTTATACTTTTTAAAAATAATATTAGCCACAGTTTTCTTAAAAAAGGAGGAAAGGCTTCACTAACAATGCAAAAATAGGACAAAAGGAGATGTTAAGGTTCATAGGAAGCAAGGACTTTTCCCATTTAACAAATGAAAGAAATGTCATTTTGGTTCATATTGTCATTTTTTTGTATGTCTTTATATCATTTTTGGTAACTTCAAAAATGTCTTTCTTTTCTAAAATATTCTGGCTCGCATTCAGCATCTTGTATTTTTATGTCATCTCACGTGACTTCTTGTTAAGAGACACTTCAGGATATTTTTCATAAAATGTGTTCGGTTTAGAGCCTCAGGTTTATTTTATTTTTTACACTAATGCAGCATTATCTTTGCACTCCTTACAAGAACAAAAATATCTCGAAAGAGTACAGCTTCCCAAGGTCATTGGCCTGTGTCTTTCCGACTCCTCAACCAGGTATTCATTTTTCTTAGTTTCTTGTCAGTGCGCCGTGATATCCTTCACATCTGTCTGTGCCTTTGCTTTTATTAGCAGAAAATACAGCTATAGCTTTAGTGTCATGTGTACTATAAAGACAGGATTTTCAAGAGATTTGACAACTCTCATATTTCCCGAAGTATTCTCAATGTAACACAGAAACAGTTTATTACTGTTAAGTAGTGACTGTCTCTCCAGCTTGAATAATGAAGTTCTCTAGGTCAATATTTTATACAATGATACATTTAAGGACGCATTCCTCTTCAGCTTGGCACTAAAACAATGGCTGTCATAACACAGATCTATGGATTATCAATCTCACATGCCACCGCAATCAATCTAATTCGCGGGGCAGGGAAAGTGTAATACGTTATTGAGTTAAACCAGGAATTTTCCTCTACCAAAATGTTTATAAAGGAGCATAATAAAATTATTTACAGAGATGAGTTCCTACTCTACAGCGTGGAATAAATTTAACCTTCTGCAAAGAGTGCTCACAGCGGCAGTGATTTACCTGTGTTCCCGGGAAAGGCCCATCAGGTAGGAAAGCCTCCAGCCCGAGCTCCACAAAGCCGGTCAGAGTAGTGAGACAGGAAAGAGAAAGGCAGAGATGCATTAAAAAGTCTGGCTCTTGAATCCAATGACTACAACAACAGCCACAAAAACCCCCAAAACAGACCACAAAGCGTGTTTTATGGAATCATTAAAAATCAAAACCTTGCCTGTCTTTCGTTTGAATATTTCATGACAAGAGACCATTTCTGAAGGAGAAATGTTTCCTGGCTGGTCAGATAACAGTGGGTTTTAGCATGGAATAAATTCACAAACTTTTCTCAAGGAAGAGAATTTAGGCCATTTCAGTCTAAAGAAGCCAAAGCGTACATCTGCATCGATCCTCTTGGCAGCGAAAAGCAAGTCCCTTTGAAGCTTTAAGTTTGTACCAACACCTGTTAAGACTCTGCCTGCCCTCGATTCCATTTTATATCTGGCAGCATCGCAAGTGTACTTCAACTGAAGACGAGTCCACAGAATAAAGAAAATGTACCTTGGCCAGAGATATACATTTATTATTATTTTTTTTCTTTCTCATCCTTTCCGTCTTCACATATATTCTGCTCTGGTTTGCTGCAAGTGAGGAAAAACTCACCGGGGTATGTCTTCTCAGCTCTATGGGTTGGCAAGTAAATTCTTATCAGTGGGAAATGTATTCTGATTTAGACTTGGATTTGCATTTTCCATTGAAGTTTTCTGCCTTATCAAGCTGACTTCTATATGTACATTTTTAACTGGTTCAGAACCGATAGGAGAAAGATTTGATTGGCACTTCAGAACAAAGCACAATAATGTGCTCATCATTTTCAACACTCTTTTTACTTCGCTCATGTGGCAGACTGCACTATACCAAGATGGGTACCCCTATGTATTTTTTTAAATGTTTTTCTTTAATGTGACAGTAATACATCTCCATCAAGTGATGTAACCCATGCTTTTTTGTCTTGAACTTGAGGGCACCTTCATAACTACTGTAAACAGAGTTTAGTGGAATGAACATGATGACTTTTGTGGCTCTATTATAGAAGATGAAATGACTTCTGCTTGGTTCTCTTTCTCTGTCACTCCGTCTGTCCGTCTATCTGAACCCAGCCAACATCTTGTGGGGAAGACTAGGCCACATGGAGATACCACATTTAAGAGTTCCAGGCAACAGTTCCAGCTAAGGTCCAAGCCAATAGCCAGCATCCACCAACAGACATGTGAGTGACATATATTCAGCCTGTTCCAGCACACACTTTTCAACTTTTCCAAATGAAGCCCAAAACGTCACTAAACAGACGAGCCACGTCCACTGTGCCTTATACACATTCCTGACACATAGCAACTATGAGAGAAAATAATTTTGTTGTAAAGCACCAAATTTGATGGTTGTCTGTTATGAAGTAATAGATAACTAATATACTCCATCACATCTTTTAATATCTCAAAATCATTCAGGTCATTTTAAGAGTCTACAAAATTGTACCTGCAAACTCTTACACCGCGTTCTATATGCTAGGTCTTTCTTTCAACCATAGAACTTTGTCCCTTGCCAAAACCCTTCCGGGGGGGGGGGGGGCATCTCAATGTCAAAGGAAACTGCCTCTTATTCCTGCATTTTCCCATCGGGATATCTGCAGAAACCTTAATGAAGTAATTATGTTCTTCAAGATATATTGGTCTGGGACCCGAGAAAATAAAAGTGTGCCTCTGATGCCTTCAGAAGAACCTTGTCTATAAAAATGCCATAGGACAAGTGACCTTGCCCAGAGCATGATGTGTAACTTGCCAGAGGAGAGGCCTGGAAGAATCCACGAAGTCAAAAGGACTTCTTTCTGCCCCACCTGCTGCAGGCACTAGAAGCCTGACTACAGTGGCTACTGCATACCCTCAAGTCCACATAGCACACAAAACAATACCCAAATGGGGTCCTTTGAGTTAAGACTTTCTGTGAAGACCTAAAAAACTGAACAGATGCTGGGACATGAGGATATTGCAATGTACTTAATCCTAACATAAGCGTATTCAAGAACCACAAGTACCATCAAGACAGACTTCCCAATTCTTTAGCCACAGAATTATCTCTTCAAACAATCTTATAATGGTGAGCCCATAAAACAGATGAATGGTTCAGGTGAGAAGCAGCAATTACGAATAGAAAGCTCAAGCCACTCAGCCTGCCTGTCTTCCCCACTTCCCAAGTCCCAAGGGATTGCTGCACAAATCCCTTGGAGATCCAGGGGAGACTAGTTTTAAACCACTGTTACAATTTCTCACTTCTTCTTTGATATTAAACTAGTTTAAAAAATCCTCAGTTTGTTATTACAGGGGAATATCATCTACAGGGTTTAGATGGGATTTGTATGTTCTTCAGATTCTGCCCGTTTTCTGGGTTTTCTATACAGGCATAAACTGATCAACTCACATGCTAATATAAGAATATTATCATTAACTCCATAGAAGTCTTTCTCTCTTACAACTGCTCAAAATACACATTTTTAAATCTGAACGATCTGTAGAGCTAAGATTTTTTTTTTTTTCACTTCAGGAAGCTCTGCAAAAAAAAAAATGCATGATTATTAAATATTACTGAGGAAAGTGTCCAATCCCATGTTGATTTGACTGCCCTTGCGTCCTTGTTCCAATATGCAATCATTTTGTCCAAGTTCTATCAATTTAATCTCCTCAAACTTAGCACTTCTTTCTTACTCCTATAAAAACTGCTATAATTTAATCATTCATTACCTTAGACCCGGATCTTTATATCCTAACTGACCTCTATGCTTTCAGTCTCTTACCCTTTCTACTTATTTTTAAATATTAATGCCAGAGTAATTTCCAAAATTATTATGACTCTCCCCTGTTCAGATATTTTTACTAGTCCCTCATTGGCAAAGATATCCAGTCTGTGAAATGTAAGCACAGCTTTTATTGTGACTCTTCACAAGCCCTATACACCAACCAAAACCAGTATGACCTTATTTACCTAAAAGGATTTGATGAAGCTTAGAGAAACCCATTGCCTAAAAGAAAATAAAGGTAACTAGATGGAGGTGGCTGAGTGGTAAAAGATGTAAGAAATAGCAAATAGTGTTTCATTAAATACAAATAGATACTATCAAGTCCATTGAATTTTCTCTGATATTCCCAAAAATCAAAATTAAAATGCAATCATGATCAGTGTTGCTGTCTGTATGTATATATGTACTATATACTTATATACATATATATACACATATATACATATATATACTTATATACATATATATACTTATATACATATATATACTTATATACATATATATACTTATATACATATATATACTTATATACATATGTATATACTTATATGCATATATATATACTTATACACATATATATATACATATATATAAATAGAAAAAGACCTGTGTTCAAGGGACTATATGTACCCATTTCCTATCTTATTGCCTTTTAGAAAAATGGTGATTATTTCATATTAATAATAAAAGTTTTAGCAGCAGCAGAAAGTGCTATTTTATAACCACAAGTATATTTATTAGTCATGCCAACCTAGGGAATAAGTCCAACTTACACTACCTTCAAGAGATAGGTGGAATGAGGTGGAGAAAATTTATTTAACTTTCACAAAGGACTCACAAATGCTTAGTGATGCTGGGATATCAAGCTAAGAAATCTAGCTTCGGGGAAAAAATTCTTCAACATAATTCCTAACTGTTTTAATAGGCTCTCATGGATACCTGCTCAAATCCTGGACAAGTGAGCCGTATATCCGTTTCCTTCCAGCTCTCCCACAGACAATGTGGGGGAACATTCAAAGATGCCATATGGGTTGGTGCATGTCTCAGGTATGTGTCTATATAACCTTCTCATTTGCCACTCACATCCTTTGTTCCCTGTTCTTGGTCTATTACTGTGACTCCCGCATCTGTCTCTGAACTGTCTTGCCAAATCTGCAGAACTACAGTGAACTGCTAGGGGATGGTTTGCACTAACCTGTTTATCTCACCCTTTCTCTACTCTGCTCACTACCTCCATTCCTATAGTGCATTTTGAGTTCTGTTAAGAGGTCCTCCTAACAGGCATCTTTAGCCATACTCAATAATCCTGCCCTGTTCCTACCTTGCCCTTTCTCCATCTTTTTCTTGAGCCTTTGGCTATGGTGGATGTCTATGCTCTGCTACTACAAGCTGCCTCACTACAGCCCTCAAACATGCATATGCCTGTGGGCATCTAGGCAGGTGGGAGTTTCTGACCCTCAATATCCATCCTTCTTTTGAAAATGTTATCCAGTAAACCTCAACTCCCCGTGTCTTTAGTTTGGCAATCATGCAAAGAAGAAAGCACGGTTGTGATCACCATTTTATTTGGAAGGAAAAGAAATCATGGAAAAGTTGCCAATATGTGAAGTTTCACCAAGGTTTCATGTTCTATTTCTAAGTTCTATGTTCAAAGTTCCCATCGACACAAATGGGTTGAATCCCTTGAGAAATTTCTCCCCCTATTCTAATGTTCCAATTCATACAAGTTTCCATTTGGTCAGGTTCTGAATTTCTATATGAATTTTAACTAAGCCCTTTCATATGTGTGATAGAGCCCTGATACTACAAGTGAATATGCTTCATGTTTTAACATATTTTTGTGCTTTCTGTACATGTAGATTTAATATTAAAGTGAAATTAAGAGGCATGCAAGATGTAGGTAATTAAATTAAGCTGCCTAAAAACAAAACACCAAAAAGCATGTGTGTTTATATTAAAGTAATAACATTTTATAACTTTGTATGTAAGAAAATGATCTTCTTGAGAATTTAACGTAATGCTCAATTTCTGGGTTTAGTGTCAACAACTCAACAATGAAGCTCCAGGAATGGCTTCATCACTGAAAAGATAACAGCAAAGTAATATCATCTTTCCCATCTTTATTTTATAGTTGTATTTCTATAAAAAGATGTAGTAATTGCTTCTGAGGAGTGATTATTTTGGTTTGGAAAAAGCTGTATTAATATGAGATTTATATTTAATGAAAATGTATGGGAGGAAGGTAGTAGACATATACTGAGAGGAAAATAAATACTCAATAGTATAAAAAGTGATTGAAGATAACCTCTAAACATTCTCTGAAAAAAATATACATTAATATATAGTTAGCATAAAGTATATAAAACATAGAAACATATAAAGTAATCAAATTCAGCAACCTCATTTTTTAATTTAAAAAGTATCATCATATCAATAGACACTGTTAAATATCACTATCAGAAAGTTTCAGGTGTATGAATCAGAATAGGCTAGCGTATGCTATAGTCAAAACAACTGCAAAATATCAGTGGCGTATCTTAATGAGTTAACTTCTCAGTCACACAAATTTCACCATGGGTTCAGGTAGCTCTCCAGGGCTGTGTTTAGCATTCCCAGCTGCTCTAAGCTTTTGGCACCTCCCCTATCAATGGATACTTTCACAATTACCCCAGTCACACAAGATAGAACATGGAGAATGACACAGATCATATGTTAATTCCACTCAAATTTCACCAGCCAATGCAAGCCCAAGACCACACAAGAGGCAGACAAGTACAATTTTTTTTTTTTTGTATGTAGAACGATATTTTGGTAAATTGCCATAATCTAAACCAAGTAAGGCAACTGGATTTTCAAATTGTGGACCAAAACATTTTCTCTTTATTAGTCAAGTCAAATTGTAACCAGGTTACTTTGTGAATGTAGAATGAGAACAAGGATGACTTTCCCCTCTTATGCCATCAAGTAATTATGTCTATACCAGTACACACCCAACCGAGATCCAATATTAATGTAAGTAGTATCTGAGTTTATAAATGGCTACTAAAAATGTTAAAGGAATTGGATTAGCTAGTCAAAATGTATTACATGAGAACCTAGAAGAAAGTGAAGTCTTTAATGTGCTTGGAGCTTGGATAAAAACCAAAAAATAAATGATCTGACATAAATAAAAGCCAGACACATACATGGAAAATGAGAAGTGGTTTGACCACAGGAATATAGAGCTCAATTTGTCCAAGTCCTTCATTTGAAGGAAATGTTATATAATTAAAGGGAACCCCATGATAATGTGTTAAATGAAGTGCAGAAAGTTCAGTTACATAGCATATGGAGTGCCTTTATTTGAGGTTAAGTGAGTAGGCACAGCTAAGGAGCCAGGAGTTTTAAGGTAAAACTGAGCTTTCCCTGTTTGTCCTAATTCAGCTACAACTTTGTGTTACATGAAAGCTGTCCATTTTAGGTATACTCAGGAATGAATCACATCCTGTAGCTCTAAAATTTCCAGCACACTGACCATAATTTTAATACATTTTATGATTAGGAGATGTACATTTTCTAAAACCTTGGAGTTTGGGGAAAGAGGATACTAGGGTTAATAAAAACAGCCATTCTTCTTCTCCTTCCCCAGAAGGGACCACCTGCCATTTCTCTACATGACCTCCCTTTCCATGTACTCTTTTCCCATGCCCAAAAGTTACAAAATTCAATGTCCACAGATTTGAAAACAGGGCTGTTTCAAATAGAAGCCTGTAGAACATCACATTGAATCTATTTACATGTCCAAGTTTGCATAATTGTTAAGAGTTAAAGTATCTCCCATATCCCCACCCCTTTTCATTACCCATTTAATTCTAGAAATTCAGAATTTTCTGGCGTAGAGTGGTATAGAGTTTGAATGTGTCATCCAAAACCATAATACCATTTAATAACAATATTAAGAGAACACAAAATATATGATTTTTGTATTAAACAATATGAAAGAGTGTGGACATTTATTATACTTTATTTTTTGCAAGTGTGATATATAAAAACCAGTACATCAATTCAAAATAAAAGTTCAGAAAGTGTGCAATTAACAAAATTAATGATAATAACCATTAGTTCAGAATGAAAATAACATAATACATTTGGAGATCTGGATTTCCACTTTATGTTCTCAAATAAACTATTTTTAAAGTATAAAGAAGATTAGGCAATTAATTTTTTAACCTGATGAAGTTTTACTATACATCTCACTGGAATGCCATTAATTTACAAATTAAGTGGAACTGATTCACTAATAATTTTTAATTCTCCTAAAGTTGGACACCACCCACTAGAGTTTCCAAAGAATTAGTCCCACTAGCTCAATCAGTGGTTTTTTTAAGTATAGCTAGCTTTAAGCAATTAGTGTAGTTTTAGAAATCACAGGTTTTTATTTTTCACCCAATGAATCAATTTAATTCTACTTATTTGTCCTGGCCTTTGTTCTAAAGGTTCAGTTCAGCAACCCAGTATTCAAACTTGATTCCTCTTCTTTTGTCCAGTTTGCTTTATTGATTTGATATTACAAAAAGATTAATCCTCCGACCCAAACATGGCCATGTCATCCTATCACTAAAATTTTATTGGCTACCATTTATATATAGGATAAGACCCATTTTCCTCATCTTCATCTGGAAAATGCTCTTTGTTTCCTAACTAATTTCATCTAGTCCCAGTCTCCTCTCTGTTCACTAGGCTCTAGTCACATTGTAAGTTTTCAGATAAATTATGGGGAAACACCAATATACTGTATGCACTGAGCAGATATTTTCTCAACAGTACCCTAGGGACTAGATATAGTTCTTGTCACTTCAAAAGCTACACATCTTATTCCTCACTGTTTACTACTTGAAGAATCAGCAGCAACTTAATACTAGGCATTCCAGCATCATATATTTTAGTCATTTTTATAGTGTTTCTAGAGGCATCTGCCATAATGTTCAAGTGGAAACGGATTCCGTTTCTGCCCTACAGCTTATACTATAAGTGTATGTAGGCATCCATTTAATATCAAGAAGGAATTTAAAATTTCCATTTATAAGATTATACGTTCTTAAAATTTAGGGTTCACAAATATAAGGCTCTACATACAAAATAAATTATAATTTTACAAAACTATGAAGTCTATACCATAATTTACCAATTATTTATATATTAGCCATAAGTATTTAAACCTTACCTGGTAACCCTGTATGCTTTTAATAATGTTCTTTATACTATAGAAAGCTGTAACCCAGAAAGATTCTTAGCTGTTACTCTAGCTTCTCCTCAGGGCCTCAAGAGATTTAATGTGTCAGTCTAGCTCTTGTAAATGCCCCAGCTAGAGCTCTTTTTATTATGTTCTCATATAATCTTCTCATGTCAAGGGTCTTCACTCACTTGCAGCATACTTTTGGGCTTAGAGACTCTACAGACTCAGCATATTTCTGTATTGTGTCTTTGAGACCTATTACTGGGAGAGACTTGGATAACTGACACAAAACAGCCATTAGATGACACACAAAGGATTCAATGAACTGGTTAGATATCCTCCAAAGCAAATTTTAAAAATCAGAATTCAAACTCTACTTCTAAGTAACTGAATTAAAGAAATTTATTTTCTTCTTATTCTTTTTTTAATGCTTTTGCCATTTTAAATCTTATTTTTAACAGGTCCTGATAAAACCTGAGTGGTAACATTTTCTAACATGATTAAAATCTATTTGTTCCTAACAATTCTATAAATAACAAATCTGAATGAATTCTTAAAATGCAAAACAAATCTAAAAAGCTACTAGGCCTAATAAGTGAAATCAGCAAAGTCTCAGTATAAAGGATCAATATAAGTGTGTCTGAGTGGCTCAATCAGTTTAGAATCTAACTCTTGATTTCAGCTCAGGTCATGACCTCATGATTGTGAGAATGAGCCCTTCATGGAGTGTGAAGCCTGCTTAAGATACATATTCTCTCTCTCTCTCTCTCTCTCTCTCTCTCTCTCTCTCTCTCTCCGCCCCTCTCTCCCACTTGCACTCTCCCTCTAAAATAAAAAAGATCAATTTTAAAAAATCTCTTACATATTTATGCAACATACAATAGCAACACTCCTACAAAAAAACAAAATTTCAACTTTAAGGCTCAACTTTACTGAAATTAAAACTCCATTCACGGAAAGATACTTAAAATAAATACAGAAGCAAGCCACTGACTGGGAGAAAATATTTCACATTATTTATGAGACAAAAAGGTATGTATCTAAAGAAGGGGGAGAAGGCAGCAGAGTAGGAGGATGCTAGGCTCTCCTTGTCTCGAGAAATACAACTAGATAATTATTGTGTCATCCTGAATACCCTAGAAATCAAACTGAAGACTGGCAGAACAAACTCCACAACTAAATATAGAGAAGAGGCCACAATGAAGAAGGTAGGAAGTGGGGAGACATGGAAATAGATCATGGCCATTGTGGTGAGGAGAGAGCTATGACAACAGAGAAGGTCAAGAGATAGACTAACACACAGGAGAAAGCACAAGGAAAAAAAAATCCTATAGCAATTGGCTTGGAAATCTAGAGGGCCCAAATTTTTTGAGTTCTTGCAACCAGCAGGGCTTAAAGCCTGGAGTTTCAAAGGTCAACAGACTTGCCTTAGATAGAGCTCATAGGCATTGGGACCACAGTTGGAGACAAGGCAAGGCAAAGAGCATGCCAATATAAAGGGTGAAAACAATGATCAGAAGAGAACCTGGTGCGCACTGGGGAAGTTATTTACTCATTTCAGAGAGTGTCCCAGAGAGGCAACATTCACAGAGAAACTCCTCTCTAGGAACAAAGGAACTGGCGGGTGTCACTTCCTTCTCTGGCCCCTCAGCATAAGCCCAGGGCCACTTACAGCAATCAGCACCATGCCAACACTCACTAACTAACTTGCTTATACCAAGCTAAACCTTCTCATGCTTCAGTGGAACTGTCCTTCCCAGTCACACTTCCTTCAGTCCCACCTCATTGGTCCCCCTTGCCCAGAAAACAAGTGCAAGCCCTTGACAACATCCCTAGAAATTTTGCAAAACCTCAGTTGCAGTGGCAATATTGATAGGGCTCATTTCACAAGCAGGCCAAACCAGAGCACACCTAGTTAAAACTTGCCACATTCAGACCAGGGACCAACCACTGTCCACAAGAGACAAACAGAGACTCTGAAGATGACTGGCCTAAAGGATACAGAGGCCAAGACAAAACAGCAGAGAACACGCAGCACACATTAGAGACACTCTTGGAAGTGCCAGGCCCTGAGGAACAGGGGATACCACATGACAGGGCACTACAGGATTTTGTATAAGGCCTTTACACTCAAACACAGGATACATAGCTGACTGCAAAAACACAAAATAGGCACAGAGACTTAGACAAAATGAGAATACAGTAAATTTCTCCTATATGTAACAACAGGACAAAGCCATGGCTGGAGATCTACGTGAAACAGATTTGAATAACATGCCTCGCTGACTATTTAAAGCAATGATAGAGCATAAGGATACTCAACGGGTTTAAGAAAAGAATGGAAGACATCAGTGAGATCCTTAAAGAGATAAATAAGAACCAATAAGAGATGGAGAGTATAATAAACAAGATTGGAAACATGCTTGATGAAATTAACTGCAGGCTATAAGAAGCAGAGGAATGAATTAAAGATCTAGAAGAGTAATGGAAAGTAATCAAGATGGACAGAAGAAAAAAGAAATATGCAACTCAAAAAGAGACTTAGGGAACTCTGGAACTCCATCAAATATAGTAACATTGGTAGTATACAAGTCTCAGAAGAGAATTTTCTCTCTTTCTTCCCCCTTTTGGGGGCAGAAAATTTATTTGAAGAAATAATAGCTGAAAATGTCCCTAATCTGGGGTAGGAAATAAATATCCAGATCCAGGAGGCACAGCAAACTCCCAAAAAATTCAACAAATGCAGATCCCACCAAGACATATGATAATTAAGTTGCAAAATACAGTGATAAATAAAAAAAAAATTAAAAGCAGCAAGACAGAAGATAATAACATACAAGGGAAACCCCAAAACGTTATCAGAGATTTTTCAGTGGAAACTTTCTGAACCAGAAGAAGTGGCATGATATATTCAAAGCACTGAATGGGAAAAATCTGCAGCCAAGAATACTCTGTCTACCAAGTTTATCATTCAGAATAGAAACAGAGATAGAGTTTCCCAGATAAACAAAAACGAAAGGAGTTTGTGATCACCAAACCAGTCCTGCAAGAAATACTAAAAGGGACTCTGAATGGAAAGATCAAAAGTGACAGTATATAGGTCAAAAATACAAAAGCAGTAAAAATAACTATTTCTGTAAAAAACCAAGAACTCACAAAATAAAAGGATGTAAAATATGACACCATATGCCTAAAATCTGGGGAGGAGCTGAGTAAAGAATGGGTTTAAACTTAAACGACCATCAACTTAATAGAGACTGCTATATGCAGAAGACATTACATACAAACGCATGGCAACCACAAATCAAAAACTACTAATAAGTATACAAAGAATACAGAGAAAGAAATCTAATTATACCATTATAGAAAACCAGCAAACCATGAAAGAGAGAAACAATAAGAAAATCTTCAGAAACAGTCACAAAACAAGTATTAAAATGGCAATAAATACCTATCTATAAACGATTACTCTGTTTTTGTTTTCAAAAAAAAAATTAGTGTTTATTTTTGAGAGAGACAGAGTGCTAGGGGGGAGGGGCAGAGAGAAAGGGAGACACAGAATCTGAAGCAGACTCCAGCCCTGTGCTGACAGCTCAGACCCTGATGCAGAGCTCAAACCCACAAACCATGAAATAATGACCTGAACCAAAATTGGATGCTTAACCAACTGAGCCACCCAGGCAACCCTATAAATAATTAGTTTGAATGTAAATGGGTCAAATGTTCCACTCAGAAGACATACGGTGGCAGAATGGGTTAACAACAACAACACAAAACAAAACAAAAACAAGACTCATGTATATGCTGCCTACAGAGACTCATGTTAACCTAAAGACACCTGTAGATTCCAAGTGAGG
Organism: Herpailurus yagouaroundi; assembly: GCF_014898765.1. Taxonomy (NCBI): domain Eukaryota; kingdom Metazoa; phylum Chordata; class Mammalia; order Carnivora; family Felidae; genus Herpailurus; species Herpailurus yagouaroundi. The sequence continues at coordinate 85,427,185 of NW_024412377.1, forward strand.
GGAGGGAAAAACATCTACCATGCAAACAGTTGTCAAAAGAAAGTTGGAGGAGCAGTATTTATATAAGACAAAATAGACGTTAAACCAAAGACTGTAACAAGAGACAAAGAGAGTCACTATATGATAATAAAGGGGACAATTCAACAAGAAGATTTAACAATTGTAAATATTTATAACAGGAGAGCACCAAAATGCATAAAACAGTTAATAATAAATAAAATGGAACTACTCAATAATAATCCAATGATAGCAGGAGACTTTAACACTCTACTTACAACAATGGATAGATCATCTAAACAGAAAATCAACAAGGAAACAATGGCTTTGAATGACACACTCGATCAGATGCATTTAACCATTATATTCAGAACATTCATCCTAAAACAGCAGAATATGCCTTCCTTTCAAGCACACATGGAATATTCTCCAGAACAGATCACGTATTAGGCCACAAAACAAGCCTCAACAAATTCATCAAGATCGAAATCATACCATCCACCATTTTTTACTACAACACTGTGCAACTAGAAATCAACTGTAAGAAAAATCTAGAAATACCACATATACATGGAGGGTAAATAACATGTTATTAAACAATGAGTGGGTCCACCAGGAAATAAAGAAATAATAAAAAAAAAAACTGCAAGAAAACAAATGAAAATGAAAATAGAGCTGTTTGAATGCAGCAAAAGCAGTTCAAAGAGGGAACATTATAGCATTACAGGCATATTTTAAGAAGCAAGGGAAATCTCAAATCAATAACCTATACTTAGACCTAAAGGAGATAGAAAAAGAACAACAAAAGTTAAAACTAGCAGAAGCATCGTAGACTTTAAGTCTAAAATTCTCTTCTGGCCAGCAAAAAGCAGATGCAGGATTAAAGCCAGAGATGGCTAATGTCCAGGAAAAAGGTAAAAGCCCTGAATAAGGGTCCTTGCCCCGTGTTTATTCAGATCTGAAGGCTTACAAATGTGATGAATGTGCACAAAGAAACACAAACTATGAACATTAACTTGGGGACATGAGGGGAAAAGGGGGGTTTTGAAGATATACAGTGTTTGGGGTTTGGGTCAATATAAAACAAAATTCCGGCGCCGGGCAGATGGTTGTTAACAGCAGACAGGAGGTGCCGAGCCTGTTTATCTTTGCCAGCCTAAAGGATGAGACAGATAAGGGGAATAACCTCAGGGTTAACAAGACACCTTTTCTTTTGTTAATGATCTTCCTTCCAGGCTGATTTGCCTGTAGCTCCCTATTCTATGTAAGCCACTTTCTGCTATAGTACTAAATGTAGGGTGCTTTCACCCTGAATATCTAGTCTTTTTATTCCTATGTATTGAGCACCTTTGTGCCATTTCTATTTCAGGCGTTTTCATCTATTTTGGGGGGCTCTGCACCTACTCCCTGTTTTGGGGTGACTTTGGACCTCCCTATTCCTGGCACTTTGGTCGCCTCCCCATTCTCGTGGTGTCTTTGCACCCCCATACTCTTGGAGTGCCAGTATGTTTTACCTGAACTCAGGTGTGAGCATTCTGTTACTTTGTATTTCATTATGCCTTGTTCACCCATTGGTGTAAGCTCAGGGATTCCTAAGCTTATCCCCCACACAGAAAGAAGGAAATAATAAATATTACAAAAGAAAAAAACGATATAGAGTGGCACCTAGTTGGCTCAGTCGGTTAAGCATCTGACTCTTGAATTTTGCTCAGGTCATGATCTCATGGTTCTTGAGAGTGAGACCTGTGTAGGGCTCCACACTGGCAGCAGGGAGCCTGCTTTGGATTCTCTCCTTCCTTTCTCTCTGCCCTTCTCCCTGCTCACACTCTCTCTCTCTCTTTCAAAAATAAGTAAACATCTTAAAAGAAGAAATAAATGCTACAGATTTTATATAGATATAGATATAGATATAGATATAGATATAGATATAGATATAGATATAAAACCAGAAGCTGAGTATTTTTTTTTAAATAAAATTGATAAACCTCTAGCCAGACTTATTGGGGGGAAAAAAGAGAAAGGACTCAAATAAAATCACAAATGACAGAGAAGAAATAACAACCAACACCAAAGAAACACAATTATAAAAGAATATCACGAAAAGCAATATGCCAAGAAATTGGACAACCTGTAAGAAATGAATAAATTCCCAGAAAAATATAAACTACCAAGACTGAAATAGAAAATTTGAACAGACTGATTATCAGCAATGATATTGAATCAGTAATCAAAAATCTCTCAACAAACAAAGTCCAGGACCAGATGACTTCACAGGTGAATTCCAGCAAACATTTAAAGAAGAGTCAAAACCTATTCTTCTCAAATTATTCCAATAAATACAAAAGGAAGAATAAATTCTAAATTCATTCTCTGAGGCCAGTATTACCCTGATACCAGACCCAGAAATAGACATCCCAAAAAAAGACACCTACAGGCTAATATCCCTAACGAACATAGAAGCAAAAATCCTCAACAAAATATTAACAAAACAAATCCAACAATGCATTAAAAAAGTCCTTCACCACTATCAAGTGGGATTTATTCCTGAGTTGCAATGGTGGTTCAATATTTACAAATCAATCAACGTGATCCATCATATCAGCAAGAGAATTATAAGAACTATATGACCATTTCCATAGCTACAGAAAAAGCTTTTGACAAAGTACAGCATCAATTCAGGATAAAAATCCTGAACAAATCCTGACCATCCTACTATGGTCAGGAACAAGACAGGGATGACCACCCTTACCACTTTTATTCAACACAGTACTGCAAGTCCTAGCCACAACAATTAGGCAACAAAGATAAATAAAACATCGAAAGTGCTAAGGACAAAGTCAAACTTTCACTCATTGCAGATGACATGATACTATATAGAGAAAACCTGAAAGACTCCCTTAAAAAACTGCTAGAACTGACACTGATTTGGTAAAGTCACAGGATACAAAAACCAATGTACAGAAATCTGTTGCATCTCTATATACCAATAATGAAGCAGAAAGAAATTAAGAAAACAATCCCATTTATAATTGCACCAAAAATAAAAAATGATACCTAGGAATACACCTAACCAAACACATGAAAGACCTGTACACCAAAAATTTTAAAACACTGATGAAAGAAATTGAGGATGACACAAGGAAATGGAAAGACACTCGATGCTCATGAATTGGAAGAATATTGTTAAAATGTCTATACTAACCAAAGAAGTCTATACATTTGATTCAATCCCTACCACAATATCAACTGTATTTTTCACAGAAATAGAAACATTTTTCTAAAATTTGTATGGAACCACACGAGACTCTGAATAGCCAAAGCAATCTTGAAAAAGAAGAGCAAAGCTGGATGCACCACAATTTCAAACTTCAAGTTATATTACAAAGCTATAATAAACTAAACAGTAAGGTACTGACACAAAAATAGACACATAGATCAATAGAACAGAAAACCCAGAAATGAACTCACAATTATATGGTCAACTAATCTACAACAAAGCAGGAAAGAATATCCAATTGGAAAAAAAACTCTCTTCAACAAATGGTGTTGGGAAAACTGGAGAGCAACATGCAAAAGAATAAAACTGGATCACTTTCTTATACCATACACAAAAATAAATTCAAAATGGAAGAAAGACATAGATGTGAGACCTAAAGCCATAAAAAAAAGAAAAAAACTAAAAGAAAACACAGGCAGTAACTTTTCTGACATTAGCCATAGCAACTTTTCTAGATAGGTCTCCTGAAGCAAGGTTAAAAAAGGAAAAATAAACTATTGAGCCTACATTAAAATAAAAGTCTTCTGAACAGTAAAGGAAACAATAAGCAAAACAAAAAGGCAACCTATGGAATGGGAGAAGATATTTGCAAATGGTTGGTTTCCAAAATATGTAAAGAACTTATAAAACTTAACACCCAAAACACAAATAATACAATTTAAAAAAAAGGGCAGAAGGCGTGAACAGAAATTTCTCCAAGAAATATATACAGATGACTAACAGACACATGAAAAGGTTCTCAACATAAGTCATGATCAGGGAAATGCAAATCAAAACTACAATGGGATAGCACCTCATACCTGTCAGAATGGCTAAAATCACAAATACAAAAAACAAATGTTCGTGAGGATGTGGAGAAAAAGGAACCCTTGTGCAGTGTTTGTGGGAATGAAAACTGGTGCATCCAGTGTGAAAAATGGTATGGAGATCCCTCAATAAGGTCAAAATAAAACTACTCTATAATCCAACAATTGCACTACGAGATAATTACAAAACAAGTACACAAACACTAATTAAAAGGAATACACGCATCATTATGTTTATAGCAGCATTGTTTACGATAGCCCAATTATGGAAGCAGCCCAAGTGTCCTTTAATTAATGAATAAAAAAGTGGTATGTGTGTATGTATATATGTATATGTATATATACATATATACATATGTCTGTTTATGTATATATGTATATATATATACATATGTATGTTTATGTATATATGTGTATATATATATATATGTATACACAAACGAGATATTACTCAGCCATAAAAAGGAATAAAATCCTCCCATTTGCTACATAATAAATGGAGCTAGAGAGCATAATGCCAAATAAGTGTGTGAAAGAAAGACAAATACTATATTATTTCACTCACATGTGGAGTTTAAAAACAAAACAAAACAAACAAATGAAAAGAGATGAACAAAAAAACAGACTATTTAACACAGAAAACAAACTGGTGTTTGCTAGAGGGGAGGCGGTTAGAGAGATGACTATAATAGATAAAGGGGATTAAGAGCACCCTTATTTTGATGAGCACTAATATATAGAATTGTTAAATCATTTTATTGTAAGCCTGAAACTACTATACCACCGTATCGTACTTACACTTCATTAAAAAGAAGGAACAATCTTTTTTTTTTAAATAAGAGAAGGTGATCACCTTTATCGGATATCAAGGAAACACAAATTAATAACAAAAACCACCACCAGTATGCATCAATCCAAACAGTAAAAATTTAAAAAATGCAGTTACTAATATTGATGAAGAGTTCAGAGTAACTGGAACATGTATACACTGTTTGTGGGATTGTAAATTGGTATAGCCACTAAGGAAAAACAATTTAGCAGTATCTAATAAAGCTGAATATTTGTCTACCTTATAAACTGGCAATTCCACTCCTAGATACTTATCTCAAAAAAATTCACACATTTGCAAAGAGACATATAGAAGAATGTTCATATACTATATGCTATTTCCACTAACTCTAAATTAGAAACAACCTAAATGTTCTTTAACATTATAGGAGGTATGGGGCGCTTGGGTGGCTCAGTCTTTTAAGCGTCCATCTAACTCAGCTCAGGTTCATTAGTTTGAGCCCCACATCTGGCTCTGCGCTGACTGTTCAGAGTCTGGAACCTGCTTCGGATTCTGTGTCTCCCTTTCTCTCTGCCCCCCCCTACATGTTTGCTCACTCTCACGCTCTCTCTCTCTCTCTCTCTCTCTCTCTCTCAAAAGTAAACATTAAAAAAATTTTAAAGTATATTACAGAAGGTAAATCAGGGTGCCTGTTTGCCTCAGTCCATTAAGTATCTGACCTTGACTCAGGTCATGATCTCACGGTTCGTAAGTTCAAGCTCCACATCTGGCTCTGTGCTGACTGTTCAGAGTCTGGAGCCCACTTCACATTCTGTGTCTCGCCCTCTCTCTGCCCCTCTCCCACTCATGCTCTGTCTCTCCCTCCTTCAAAAATAAATCAACATAAATTTTTTTAATATTACAGGAGATCAATATAGATATGATGAGTTTCTAGACACTAGTAAAAATCACCAAATTGCAATTACATGCAACATGTTTATATCATACCAACATAATGTTAAGTGAAAGGACATGGGCAGAAAAACAAGGCATACTCAATGATGCCATCCATATGAAGTTTAGGAAGAGATAACACTGTTTCATGGTTTTAGGAAAACAATCACCTTTTGAGAGAAATAAGTATAGGAAGTGGGATGAGGGAGCATCTGAGATGTGATAGTTTTAGACCTAAGTGCTATCTATATGGTGTGTTCACTTAAACAAAACTCATCACTTCTGTACAGTTCTGGTATGTGCTATTTTCTCTATTTGTTTTGTTAAAATATTTACTGTAAGACAAATCAAAGAGCTTTTGCTTAGCAAAATAGAACATTAAGAAAGTGAAAAGACAGCACCGAAGAATACATTTGTGGTACATGTAACAGATCATTTTTTATCAGGGAACACTTGTAGAAAGATTCCAGTGAATTACTAAATGGCTACTTTAGCACACACAACTGACCCCATTTTACTGAAGAAGAAACTGACGCTTAGAGGGTTGGAGTGACTTTCCTCACGCCACGATGACAGGCGGACTCCAAACCCAGGCTCTCACGTTGCCAAGTCATATAGCAAACTGCTGCAAGACTTTGGCAAGTCATTCCTCAAGCCATAATTACATGTCTTTCTTTTTCATAGCTGTGTAACATATAAAGACAAGATACATTTTTAAGTATACATTTGTATATACAGGTAACATATTCTTTGAAGCACAAAGAGAAGTCATTACGGTCTAACAGAGAACAAGCTTTGGAGTCAAATGGAAGCTTGGGCCTATCCATGCACTGTCTGGTCTTGGTAAGTAAGTTCTGTGCATTTGGTTCTCCTCTTTGTTAAAATGGCCTTACTCTTGTACGCATCCAGAATAGTGCTCAACACTGTGGAGCAAATGAATACCCTCCTAACATTACAAAAAGTGGTCAATACTTAGAATGAATATTCTTTTAAATATGTTAAAAGTCTGAAATATGTATTATTAACATGTAACTCCAGTCTGGTGTTCAATTAATATTGAAGCTGAGTAATAGTTTTTTTGTTTCAATACCTTGTCTAATATGTGGCAAAGTTTTATTGTGTGATAATAAATGGAAGAAAAAGTAACTGCTGGAAATATAAACATTTATTTGTATGAAATGATTACATGCATAGAATATATAAATCGTTTTAAGATTATATTGACTTTAAAATAAATGCAATCTAAAGCTCGATAGCAATTTCTATCTCCTTTGACTTAGTACCAGAAACAGCAAACTGTCAGTCCATTTTTATAATATTTGGAATTTAAAAAATACATATATATTTAGTCCTCAAAATTCCAGTTTTTGGAAAGCAATTCAGGCCATCACTTTCATTTCTGGAATCAGATTTCAGTATAGAAAATTTGGACATGTTATTCTCTTCCAAATGAATTGAAGCACATATTTGTGTAACTCCTTTTGAATTCATTTGCAGAGAATTATTCAAAGTGTTTATTCCGATGAATTATGCCAATTAAAAAAAAAGCCAAATCTTTGATCCAACCTTTCCTAGTGAGCCAAGACAGGGATTTTCTCTCAAATGATATTAACAAGTTGGTGTCTTTCATCAGTAAGAAGCAGCTCTTGGTGTTCTAGGCCAACGCTGTCATCTCAGCTTCCTGCAGCAACCAGACTACTACATTCACCAAAGCCTATCATTTACTGTGACTTAAGTCAGAGCTTATTGAATTCACAGTGATAAGGACCCACATCCATGACTTGTTCCATTTTTAATATTTTACTCAAAAAAGTGAATCCTGGTAAATAGTGCAACGAAGAGAACTATAGTCCAAATCACGTCACCTTGAATCTAATCATTTTGTCTAGAATCACCTCATTAGCAGCCAACAAAAAAGAACCATCTTTCATAGTCATGCTTGACAATTGACTTGTTTACACGAAGACATTTCTTAACATATAAAAATAAATAATTTCTTTTGTTGTAGTCATTAGAGCCCTTAGATCCAAAATGTCTTTAGTCACATTGTTATGGGTTGAATTATGTACCCTCCTTATTCATCCGGTGAAGTCCTAACCACCTGTACCTCAGAGTATGGCTTTGTTTGGCCAAAGAACCATTGCAGATGTAATTGGCTGAGTTTATATTGGAAAAGGGCAAGCCCCAGATCCAAAATGTATGGTATCCTTACAGAAAATTTGAACGTAAAGGCACACACAGGGAAAGCTCCATGTAAAGACTGGAGTTATGCTTCCACAAGCCAAGAACTGCCAGAAGTTATGAAAAAGACTTGGGAGAGATCCTTTCCTGGTACCTTCAGAGGGAGCATGACCCATGGACACCTTGATTTGATACTTCAGCTTCCAAAACTATAATATAATCTATTCTTATTATTTAGTTCACTCAGTTTGAGATACTATTAATAGCCCTAGAAAACTAATACACACATCACATATTTAATAGGACCATCCGTAAAATTAGGTAACAAGAGGTAACTGAAGGAAGGCACCAGAAATTTTTTTCACTTAACTTCTACATTCAGCTGCATATGTAAGATTAAGTGAAGCAATACTGCTAATTAGAATATCTTTGGAAAAGTTTAACATTTTTAGTTATTAAGTTATTTTATAACATTATCATTATTTCATTTGCATTCCAAAATAAATGCTGTTGAAAATATTCATTCCATTTCACTCAAGTTTTCACCATGTATCTTTTCTAATGTATAGAGTTATCACTACAAAATTTTCACAACATTTTCAATAAAGATACATTCTGTACATTAAACAGGTAGAGATTTTCCACACTTCCACCAAAAATGTTTATTCCACTTTTTCATAAAACATGTAATTAACTTGGACTATCTCTCATACACAAGTTATATTCAAGTTAGTTAACATATAGTTAGTACTGTTTTCAGGAGTAGAATTTAGTGATTCATCACTGATATAGAACACCCATTGCTCATCACTAGTGCCCTCCTTAATAGATGTCACCCATCTGGCCCATCCCCCCACCTACCTCCCCTCCAGCAACTCTCAGTTTGTTCTCTATAGTTAAGAGTCTTTTATGGTTTGTCTCCCTGTTTTTGTCTTTTTATTTTTCTTTCCCTTCCCCTATGTTAATCTGTTTTGTTTCTTAAATTCCACATATGAGTGATATCACACAGTATTTGCATTTCTCTGACTTATTTCACTTAGACTACAGTATACACTTTAGTTTCATCCATGTTGTTGCAAATGCCAATATTTCATTCTTTTTGATGGCTGAGTAATATTCCATTGCATGTATATATACCACATCTTCTTTATCCATTCAGCACTCGATGGACATTTGGGCTCTTTCCATGCTTTGGCTGTTGTTCAGAGGGCTGCTATAAACATTGAGGTGCATGTGCCCCTTTGAATCAGTGTTTTTGTACCCTTTGGATAAATACCTAGTAGTACAGTTGCTGGGTCTTAGGGTAGTTCTATCTTTGACTTAATGAGGAACCCCCACACTGTTTTCCAGAGTAGTGGCACCAGTTTGTATCCCCACCACTTTCTTTTAAAAACACAACTTTTTGTTAAGATTTGTGTAACAAAGTGATGGTGCAATATAAGGACAAATGACCTCTTGCTTCTGTTGGGATACAACAGAGCTTCCAGAGGACATGTCCTGTATAAAGGGACTATAAGCCACTCAACTTCAGTGACTTCTTCTTAGCACATTGCCAGATCCGGCAATTTTAACTGACAGCAAATAAAAACACATGTCTTTGCCTTATTTATGGCTTCTGGGATTTTATTTGGACATCTGAAATATCAGTTCCACAACATACTCATGGAAACTCATACTGAAAACAGCCAAGATTTTTTTTGAAACTGTACCTTTTCTTCATGCTCTCATCAAGCACAAAGACAAGACCCCTGTTTGAAGCAAAAAAACAAACAAACAACAACAAAAAAAACAAAGGCGGGGGACTCTGGATTACATGCTCTAAGTGTCCCACCCTAGACACTCTCTTGTGAGCCATAAGTATATAAAGAAATAAATTTGCTCCTATCACACCTCTGGTTATCTGCTTAAATAAAAAGTTTGAGGGAGATTAAGGTATTATTAGGTCTATTTCACATCTTTTATTACACTATTGTGGCTTATTAACACCAGAAGTATCTTAATTTCTGCAAAATTATGTACAATATCATAAATTTGATAAAGTTAATTAAAATTCAGTAATGTACATTAACAGATAGTAGATTGATAACTCCCACCATACAATGAAATATAACATATATTACATAACATCTTTAGACTTCATATAAACTTAGTGATATAACATTGGTTTATTTAAAGTAATAGACCTTTTGGAAATTAGAAATTTAGAGTGCATACTAAATAAAATGGGATAAGTCATTTTAACTTATTGTTCTTAATAATAAAGTTTATATATTTTTATAATTCTAAAAAATGTCTCTGTATATGTTATAAATTATCTGTGACTTGTAGCTTTCAGTGAATGATATCCAAATATTAAATCATGTTTTATTCTTTTTTATGCTATTTCATGTACAAACTTAGAAAGGGAATTGACAAAAATTTGACCTCACTTAAAAAAAAAAACACATCTTATATTTTAAGGCAGAGATAATTAGAGTCAATATTAATATATTTAAATTATGTAAGCGTTCTGGTAAGGCAACAATTACATGTCATAAGGAGAAGATAGTGTCTGAGAAATACAATGCAACTAGATGCATCTTTGAAAGTAAGCCATTTTACATCAAAATTGGCAAAGATGAAGTTAAGCTTTCACTTTTTGCAGATGACATGATATTATACATGGAAAATCTGATAGACTCCACCAAAAGTCTGCTAGAACTGATACATGAATTTAGCAGAGTTGCAGGATACAAAATCAATGTACAGAAATCAGTTGCATTCTTATACACTAATAATGAAGCAACAGAAAGACAAAGAAACTGATCCCATTCACAATTGCACCAAGAAGCATAAAATACCTAGGAATAAATCTAACCAAAGATGTGAAAGATCTGTATGCTGAAAACTATAGAAAGCTTATGAAGGAAATTGAAGAAGATATAAAGAAATGGAAAAACATTCCGTGCTCATGTATTGGAAGAATAAATATTGTGAAAATGTCAATACTACCCAAAGCTATCTACACATTCAAGGCAATCCCAATCAAAATTGCACCAGCATTCTTCTCAAAACTAGAACAAGCAATCCTAAAATTCATATGGAACCACAAAAGGCCCCGAATAACCAAAGTAATTTTGAAGAAGAAGACCAAAGCAGGAGGCATCACAATCCCAGACTTTAGCCTCTACTACAAAGCTGTCATCATCAAGACAGCATGGTATTGGCACAAAAACAGACACAGAGACCAATGGAATAGAATAGAAACCCCAGAACTAGACCCACAAACGTGTGGCCAACTAATCTTTGACAAAGCAGGAAAGAACATCCAATGGAAAAAAGACAGTCTCTTTAACAAATGGTGCTGGGAGAACTGGACAGCAACATGCAGAAGGTTGAAACTAGACCACTTTCTCACACCATTCACAAAAATAAACTCAAAATGGATAAAGGACTTGAATGTGAGACAGGAAAACATCAAAACCCTAGAGGAGAAAGCAGGAAAAGACCTCTCTGACCTCAGCCGTAGCAATTTCTTACTTGACACATCCCCAAAGGCAAGGGAATTAAAAGCAAAAATGAACTACTGGGACCTTATGAAGATAAAAAGCTTCTGCACAGCAAAGGAAACAACCAACAAAACTAAAAGTCAACCAACGGAATGGGAAAAGATATTTGCAAATGACATATCGGACAAAGGGCTACTATCCAAAATCTATAAAGAGCTCACCAAACTCCACACCCGAAAAACAAAGAACCCAGTGAAGAAATGGGCAGAAAACACGAATAGACACTTCTCTAAAGAAGACATCCGGATGGCCAACAGGCACATGAAAAGATGCTCAACGTCGCTCCTCATCAGGGAAATACAAATCAAAACTACACTCAGATATCACCTCACACCAGCCAGAGTGGCCAAAATGAACAAATCAGGAGACTCTAGATGCTGGAGAGGATGTGGAGAAACGGGAACCCTCTTGCACTGTTGGTGGGAATGCAAATTGGTGCAGCCGCTCTGGAAAGCAGTGTGGAGGTTCCTCAGAAAATTAAAAATAGACCTACCCTATGACCCAGCAATAGCACTGCTAGGAATTTATCCAAGGGACACAGGAGTACTGATGCATAGGGGCACTTGTACCCCAATGTTCATAGCAGCACTCTCAACAATAGCCAAATTATGGAAAGAGCCTAAATGTCCATCAACTGATGAATGGATAAAGAAATTGTGGTTTATATACACTATGGAATACTACGTGGCAATGAGAAAAAATGTAATATGGCCTTTTGTAGCAACGTGGATGGAACTGGAGAGTGTGATGCTAAGTGAAATAAGCCATACAGAGAAAGACAGATACCATATGGTTTCACTCTTATGTGGATCCTGAGAAACTCAACAGGAACCCATGGGGGAGGGGAAGGAAAAAAAAAAAGAGGTTAGAGTGGGAGAGAGCCAAAGCATAAGAGACTGTTGAGAACTGAGAGCAAACTGAGGGTTGATGGGGGGTGGGAGGGAGGAGAGGGTGGGTGATGGGTATTGAGGAGGGCACCTTTTGGGATGAGCACTGGGTGTTGTATGGAAACCAAGTTGACAATAAATTTCATATATAAATAAAAAAAAAAAAGAAATTGTGGTTTGTGTACACAATGGAGTACTATGTGGCAATGAGAAAGAATGAAATATGGCCCTTTGTAGCAACGTGGATGGAACTGGAGAGTGTGATGCTAAGTGAAATAAGCCATACAGAGAAGGACAGATACCATATGTTTTCATTGTTTTGTGGATCCTGAGAAACTTAACAGAAACCCATGGGGGAGGGGAAGGAGAAAACAAAAAACAAAAAAAACAGGAGGTCAGAGTGGGAGAGGCAAAGCATAAGAGACTGTTAAAAACTGAGAACAAACTGAGGGTTGATGGGGGGTGGGAGGGAGAGGAGGGTGGGTGATGGGTACTGAGGAGGGCACCTTTTGGGATGAGCACTGGGTGTTGTATGGAAACCAATTTGACAATAAACTTCATATATTGAAAAAAAAAAGAAAGTGAGCCATTTTAAAGAAACTACTCTAGAAGTAGTACACATTAACAAAGGTCATTGTTAGACTCATATGGGTAGGCACTGAGTGAGGTGTATAATATTATCCAAACAACCTGGAAATACTGCAAATAATGTTAACTATTACAAGTTAAATTTGAGGGGTGCATAGGTGACTAAGTTGGTTCAGCGTCCGACTTGGGCTCAGGGCATGATCTCGTGGTTCATAGGTTCAAACCCCGCATCAGGCTCTGTGCTGACAGCTCACATGAGCTTGCATTCTCTCTCTCAAAAATAAATAAACATTAAAAAAGTTTAATAAAAGTTAAATTTGAAAATAAATATAATGGATCAGTCCAAAAACTTAACACAACCTGACTAAAGTTCTTAGCATAAAAGAAGAAAGTAACAATTAAGAGGCATTTGATGTAGATACAGGCTAAGATATATTCTGCTAGTATTCTCATAATCAATGTCCAGAAAGAGAATATCCTCAGAGCAGTTATAAATCTACTTCTAAAAACACGAAGTGCCCTTAGAATGTTATAACCTACTAGCATTACCTATCCAAACAAACTCTTGTTTTTCTGAACACAATCTGCCAAGCAATATCTTGATTTTAATTAAGCTGACATGGTATAAGGAGAAATTACACCTGCCAGAAGTAAATACGTGTGTAGGCATTTTCACATTGCATTGAAAAAATTGGATTTAATATATAATAATCAGTGCCAGGTAATCTTACTGAGGCCTAGCAATACTCATAATTATACCAATAAGATTATGATAAAGCTAAAATTGATTGAAGGTTTACCATATGCCAGACACAGTATTAAGCATGGTAAGACTTTAATTCACTATGTCATTTAATCTACATACATATCATCCCTGCAAGACAGATCCCATTGTCATATCCGTCTTTACTGATGCGCATATTAAGTTTTCAAAACAGGTCACTTGCTCAAGATCCCTAGTAAATACTACAGCACAGATGCATTTATTTATAGGTCTGTCTAGCTTTGGGGTGTGAGTCCTCAGGCTTCACTCCTTTCCTTACCAAATAGCACTACTATAGGAATTATCTCTTAAACTCACTGACCAATTTTTTTTTTTTTTTTTTTTTTTTTTTTAGATATCTAAAACCAGTTTATTTGGAGGGGAGGGGAAAGAAAGTGTCATAGAAATTGTATTTGGCATCTCGTGGGCAATAAAATTTTGGTCTAAAGCAACTAAACTATGGTGTTACGGATAGAGGAATTTTAGCAAAAAGAAAGAGAATCAAAGGGGACAAGGACATGGGCAAATCTTTTGTTATGTATTAGTGTTGCAGAATAGTAAAAGGCACTAACTGCCCCTCTTGAGTTGCAGTTCCTTTCTGTAACTGAAACACTTTAGTCTTCATGGATGTCAGTCTACACAAGCATTAATTCAGCTTAAAAGAAAAGCATGCCAGCTTCATCTGTCTCCTGAGACACCGTATCATGACTTACTACAGAAGCACTTTGCATTTAAAATGTTGAAAATGTTCAGAAACATGCTTTGGATATAAGAGTTAAAAGCTTTAAACACTAGGCTAAGGTAACCAACTTAAGGCAATGAACAAAGAAATACAGTAGCAGTACCTTATGCAATGTTGATGGATAATCTTGTGAATCATAATATTTTGTTAACAAATCTAATACATAAATCGTTATTCAGAGAATTTACTAATATTCAGCAAAAGACAGGAAATAAATATATGTATATAATTAGGGTATGCTTTCAACTTTGTAACTCATTCCATGCCATCATTTGTGTCAGTTACAAGTTCACCACTGATTTTCTGAAATATTTTAATATTTCACTGGTTTCTACTATCTAAACAATAGCATTGAAAGATAATTATAGATAAAATCACACCTTCTCATTCCTTTGGACAGTTGGATAATTAATAATCCAACTTTGGACACAAGAGGCAAAATTCTGAAAGAAAAGCAATAGAGCTCAATCTATTTGATCTGGAGTAGACACTAGATGAATAAAAGGTCAAGAGCTACTTCCCTAGGTTCATGACAGAATCTGTTTCCTCAACCCACCACAGCTGTTGTACCTTTAACTGGGTTAAGAAAATGCCACCATGGTGTCACAAGTGATAATAATAGTTTTATATCAATAACATATTATATCAATATATTTAGAGTTCCAAACACTGGTTTGATAAATATAATTTAACATAAATGGTGTTTTCCCACTAAAAGATCCTTATGGATCCACTCATTTATAAATAATTATCAACTACACACACATATAACAAAGTAAGAAATGGGGATGTGCTAGCCTGGTCTTCAAAGAATTCAGAAAACAAGTGGAACTAAAGCATATTTAACAGAAAAATAAAACACATAGAATAAGCACAGAGAAAGGAATAAAGAAACAGTATTCAAGTAGAAAGCAGCAAAAAGTTGAGACGGGAGATAATCTGATTCAAACCTAAAAGTTGATATTTCATAGTCAAAGAAATTAGCAGTCAGTTTGGAAAGAGAGTGAGGATAGAAGCAAAAGATTAAAGAAGCACATATAGAACACTTCTTAAGTGCCAAAATTCATCAGGAACTAAGCCACCACAGTTGCATCCACAGAGGTAAAATGATAATTAGGGTAAATACTTATTGTGTAAGCCAAGGGAATCAAAAATTTCACAACAAGTTTGTATAACACAGGGAGCCAAGTCATGAACCTGTGCTCGGATACACTATCTCAGATTTGGGCTACATTAGACACCAAATATGTGACCTTGAAGATGTTTCTGGATATAGTGTCATGTATTTATCAAGTATGTATCATGTTAGGTTATGTGATATGTAACATAAATTTTAAAGTTTTACTGAGGTGAGTACATTGTCACACAATGTAACTAAGAAGAAGCTAATGATCATTGTGTAAGGATTGGAGTTAAACGGTACCACACAACACAATTCTTCCTTTGATACTGACGCAGAGAAAAATACAGAAATATGTCAAAGTGTACAAATATAATTATGTCATGGTAAAAAGAATGTGTTTTATTACCTCAACTCTTTCAGGATACTGGAAATAAAAAAAAACAAAACAAAAAAAGACCACCACCTAAATGTGAAGGTACATTAGTCAGGATATCCTTGGCTTTTCTGTAGAAGAAACATCCCCAACATCTCAGTGGTTTAAAACTGTAAAATTTCCTTTCTTGTTAATGAAAATGGGACCTGCTGCTTCTCCATGGCAAACGGCTTCCATGAGTACATGGCAAATTTAGGCTGACAGACGCTCTACCATCGTATTGTTTCATGATTTGGATCATAAGGCCTCAAGGTCAAAAAAAGAAAAAAAAGTGGGGGAAGAGAATGGTGAGGTCTTCCACTGAAAATAACTCAGAATCCATGTCTACTCAGAACCCTCTGGCCCTACCTAACAGAAAAGAGATGGAGAAGTAAAACCATCTTTGTGGAAGAGAGAAGAACCAAACGAACCAAGTGTGAATTGGCATTACCAGTCTACCACAGAGCATGATATATGGAGTTTTTAATGTGCTAAGTGTGGGACATGTTTGAAAAAAAGTCACTAGGAAATATGAAAGTCATGAAAAGTTTAATAAAGGCATAGCCAAGTAGCACCAAAAGGCCCATTAGAGATTATGGATTCATGATAGTATCCACTCCTCACATGTGGTTGGTTTTCAGAATTTATAAGGAGAAAGAGCATGGATTAATAAAGTTGTCAGTCAAGCAGGAGAAAATCATGTTACAATCATGTGGAGAACTTGAGTAATTTTCTTATAAAAAATCAAGTCTTGGGGAGCCTGGGTGGCTCAGTCGGTTGTGTCCGACTTTGGCTCAGGTCATGATTTCACTGTTCGTGAGTTCGAGCCCCGCATTGGACTCTGTACTGATAGCTCAGAGCCTGCAGCCTGCTTCAGACTCTGTGTCTCCCTATCTCTCTTCTCCTCCCCTGCTAGCATTCTCTCTCTCTCTCTCTCTCTCTCTCTCTCAAAAATAAATAAATGTTAAAACATTTTTAATAAAAAAAAAATAAAATAAAATATCAAATCTGGGTTAAAAAAGCCAAGGGAAGCCAGAAGGGGAGAGCATGGGCCAAATAGATGTCAGTGGTTATTCCTGCTATAGGTGTCTAGATGTACAAGTAGGTAAATTTCAGTGAAGCAAGAAGAGTCATTTTCAGAATCAGCATCTTTTCTGACCAAAGTTCAATAACATCTCCCACCTCTTAAATTTAGAAATAAAATTGTCCCATTGGATGAATGGACAGTGATAAAGAAGCTGTGTACTCAGTGTCTACGCATGTGAGCCTAACAATGACCTTTTGCTAAAGCTATCTCTTTTGAGTAATACCTTACTCTTTTCATGACAAGCTGCTTCAAATCTCACTGCTAAAGCCCTTCATAATGGGGAAGAATTTATGGTACTATTTCACAGGCTGCTAAAAAAGAACAGATCACACTGGAAGTTGATATTTATATGAACCCAGTATAGTGGCAGAAAAATGCATCTTCTAAATTAATGAAGATCATAGCTATAGAATTATTTTCTGCTATTTGTATGTTGGCATGTGATATGTAATAAGAACTATTAATTATCATCATATAAGAAAAGGAAGAAAAAAATGAGAAAAACTTGATACACTGATAGTGATTATTATTCCCTAACTTCTTCATCATGACTATCAGTGATAGAGCTATTTTGCCTCCATTTTATTCAAAGGAATGACATCCATATGTTAACCCAAATAATGATCTTACAGTTAACTACATGAAACCAGTTATAATGTTGACTTCCCATTGTCAGTTGATAATCACTGCCATTTGTGGACCAAAAGATAAATAAATAGGAGAGTACTCGTTAAAAATACTCACTTACATGTCCAATTGTATTTTCAGATAAAACTATTAAAAATCAATTGCTTCAAATGAGAATGTTAACCATCTTAGGAAATCATTTGTAGTGTCAGATCAGAGATATCTCATTGAAAATGTGCTTTGGTGATTTTTTTGTCAGAAGAATTTTTAAGTGTTTAAGCTTTAATCTTAGGTCCCTACCTTCTTTAAAATCTCCCTAACAGATGTCTGATCAATACACATCTCTACATTTAAGCAGCTCTGTCACTGTAACCATGTTTAGGTTTTGGTATCTAATTTCACTAATAGGTATACAGTGATGTAAGCCAAATTCAGTGAGATTGATTTCTGAGTGTCTCCACTTGATCCTTAAACTGGACCTAGTCTGTTCAAACTTTGTAACAATAAAAACCTACAGAGGCCTCTAGGTCATATGTACTAAATATGACATGCTAGATACAAAAAATAAAATAAACCAACAAAATTTGCAGATGAATTTTTTATCACTTAAAGTTGAACTGAATATCAATTCATTATGATTTAACCTTCAGAAAAATATAACGAAGAATGAAAAACTTTCGGACATTTGACTAAAAATTCTGTAGTGAAGGAAAGTGCCTTCACGAAGTGTAAAATTTGGCTTTCTTTTCCTCTCTTTCCTGTTCTTTTGTGTGGGCTGAACACGCATCCTGTTTTCTCTGCCTCTCTAGCCCTCATCATGTAGTTGATACTAAATAACTTGGTTTAATAAACAGTTACATGAATTAAGTAATTTTGCTAGATATCCTTCTACAAATTAACCGAAAGGCAGTTTTCTAAACACTAAATTTCTACAGTAAAACATGTGGGGTTTTTTTGTTCCATATTTGGTGTACTCTTACAATACAGTACAATTTTTTGCTTCTATTATAAGGTTATGCTTTATAAACGATGGATTGGTGTTATACTCTTACTATAGTAGAGCTTTTTTTAAAACAAAAATCAAGTTTAGGTCTTGTTTTCCTTTCTTTAATACTTATTGGATTCTTACTGTGAACCTTTTTTTTTTTATATCTTCATTATCCAGCACACCTAACTCATAATAGATATATTTCTGCTTAATGAAAAAGAAATGAATACATCAGTTCTCTAAGGGCACTTATGTGGTCATTTGGATCAGTTGCAAATAGGAGGCAATTAGGCTGGTGTATTTTGAACTGAAATGCATTCTAAAGAGTCTACAGTGCAAATATCATACATCCTTTTCATGGCATAGAGTACTCCTTGCACATGTTAAGCTCTCAGGTAATTAAATAACAAACATTTTCTATTGGATAATCAATTATTGGCAGATGATTTGTACAAGTAAATGGATTATTGACAACATAACCCCCTTTCATATTTGTGAAGTTTGATTATTTCAAATTTTAATAAAATGGGTTTTGCTCTTCTAAATGAATTACTAAGGTGAGATAATAAAAAAGATTCATTAAAAAAGTGGGATTTGACTTAAACACAACAAAATAGTGCTTCCAGTGACTATCTAGAAATGCTGTTTCTGTGAAAATAACAAAGATCTTTTAAGGGGAAAATTCAGGTTTTGAGCAAACATAGTGTATGCCTTAGTTGTCAACATGAGGACATAGGAGACTGGTTGTTGTACAGTTCACAAGTGTGTGTCTTTACAAACTTGTTAGCCTGTGGGAGTACTAAGGTCATACTAGGCTCTCTGGGTCCCTTCAGTCAAGAGATAACTCATGCTAGAATTCCACATAAGCTCTGGCTTCATTTTGAATTTTATATTCTTTTAGATCAAAATATTTTCCACATAATTTTATTTTTTTCTTCAAGTATAGGTGACACACACTATTTTATTAGTTTTAAATGTACAGCATACAGATTCGACATTTGTATACATTGCTCAATGCTTACTGTGGTAAGTGTAGTTACCATCTGCACCATACAGTGTTATTACAATAGAGATTATATTCCTTATGCTATACTTTTATATCTGAGGAGGGACTTGGTGGGATGCATAGGCAAAATAGTTAAAGAGATTAAAAAGTACAACTTCAAGTTATGAAATAAGCCTTTTTATAGTCTCTGAGGCTACTTGAGCGAACTCCCTGAGGACTGTCCCAACTGTAATGTTTAAGAATAAATCATCATTAGGATTCTACTTACATATACACACATACACACACACATGCTAATTAGAGATCATATTCCAAACACACCTGGGGCTTTGTTTTTAGTGTTTTTATAAGTAAACATTCACGTCTCATTTGTATTTCTAAGGAATCAGAAAATTTTAAGTATGACAAGATCTAAGTTTAGATTCTATGAACATATAGCAAGATCATTTGGGGACTCCATGTTTAGACACTGATAGATATTGATAATACTTATTGTGAGCACAGCATAATTCATCTTTGCTTAAACCACAAAAGATATAATTGTTTTATATGTTAACAAGTACAAAATGCAGAGCATGAAGAGTTAACAGCTCTGGGCCAGGTCTAAGTCAGTGTTATATTCACACATCTTAGCTTTTCTTTTTCCAAAATCAATATCTGCAAATAATAAATGAGATCCCAGAGGGTTGAGTTAAGCTCCAATCACCACAGAGCAACTCTGCAATTGGTCGTTGACTCAATAATGCAGGTGAGTGCCACACTACAGAATACACACTATAATAGAAAATTAATAGCTTTCAAATCAGCACTAGGGTTACCCTAAGGATTCCTTAATAGCTTAAGTTAGAACAATCACCCAAATCCAAGAAGTATAAAATGCCATAAAGCCTCAGAAAGATACTAAAGCTCCAACATTATACTTAATTTGTTCCATGTACCCCGTATTCTACTCAAACAACAAAAGGCTTAAGATATGAAAGTGTCATGTTGAAAACAATGTGCTAATAAGCCGCATTGCAGTGCTGTCCACGGTGCCAGTATGAAGTTCATATATCAGTGTACAGCAATTTACATATCAAAATCAGGGACCTGTGCATTGTGGAAATTCTTTCTTAACATAGTTAACATTAAACATTCTGCACACATCCTCAGACCATCTTCACACTTTTAGAGTTAAGTTTCCCCATGAGGAGCTCAAGTTTTATTTACTTCCTCTGTCATGTGACATTTCTTTCATCCATGGAGTCCAGAAGGATAACCTGACCATACATTCTCAAACTAAATTCAAGTAGGAGGGCATAAAAAAAATAAAGGGTAACTTACTTGTTTATATATATATTGGTTCACAGAACTGGAAACCAATGGCACTAATGACTGATAAGCACTCAGTTAAGAAACTGAATCCTACCATTCTAAAGCGATGTCAGAAAACTTGTGAGCGACGCAGTATAAAACGTGCTTCTCTAGGAAGACGGTAGCATGTGATAGAATATCAATTATTCATTTATCCATTTTCCGATGGCAGAGAAATCGTTAGATATAGAAGGGCCCAAAATAAAACTTGGAGCATTTTTATTTCCACAATGAACATGTTAAAGACAGGCATAGAGTAAGCAAAGTATTTCTAAGCTTTGTAAAGTTATTGTTTCCTTCCATTATTTGGCATTTAGAGAACAGATCAGTACACATGTTTACAAAAGCATGTCTTTCCACCTCAAAGGAAAGCCACAATTAAGTCAGATTGTTAAAGAATCAGATATATCTCTGAATGCTTCTTATCAAGTCAAATATGTGGCTTACATGCATATTTTTAGGTGTTGGATATAGAATCCAAATTATAACTGTTTCTCAACCTCTAACATTAGCCTCAAGTAAAAAACCAGAACCAAACCATACAAAAAAACAAAACAACAAATATTACTGAGAATGCATAAATACTAAAAGATAGTAGAGACTTACCCACAGGCTGTCAACATCCAGTCAATTGTTACAGCTTAAAGCATGTGGCATTTTCCCGCAGGCTACTTGTCTTTTACTTTTCAAAGGAATTTCATCATCTAATTTAACACTACCCCCAAAGATTTGGGATACCATATAGAGCCTTCCTTCCTGGTTTTTTCCTTCTAGTTCTTTCTGTTAGTGGCTTGTGTCACACACACAAAATGGCACCTTTCTCTCAATGCAGAAGCAGGCTTTATATAGCAAGCATGTGTATGTGAGTATGCCACAAAACACCGGTTCCTTATCATGCGCTTGTTAGCTTGTCCAATCTATGGCAATCACTTCAGTCCCAGGGGTTGAAAGACACAACATGCAGGGAAAAAGGGAAGCAAAAGCTGAAGAAAGATCAATACTGCACTGTGAAACAAGAAGTGTAGGCTATTTACTTTTCATTGATCTGATGATGCAGGAGAAACACCTCAAACTGGCATTAAATTGAAGGAATACATCTTCTGTGTTTTTTTTTTTTTTTATCTCAAGGTCAGGAAGAAATGAAAAAGAAATTAGAACAAACAGAAACTAATCACAAGAGTACAATAAAACTGTTAATCCACATTACAAACCCACATAGTAACATAATTAAATTTTGGGTTGAATGAGAATCACAATGTATTGGGTGTTTTGTGTTTTTTGTTTCATGTTGTTTTAACTTGCACCTGGAACAACTACAAAACAGTAGTATATGAGGACTGATTCTGACTAGCTTTAATGCCTAGCTTGAGGCCCAGCATTATTTAGCAATCATTACAAAACAAAATAAATGACCAGAGACTAATTAGAAATAGGCTCTATTCGTGACACAGACTGAATTACTGAACTCTAATTCCTAGGTTTTAACAATCTTTCTAAAAGCTCATAAATAGGGAGCCTGGGTGATTCAGTTGGTCAAGCGTAGGGCTCTTGGTTTCAGGTCAGGTCATGATATCATGATCATGAGATTAAGCCCTGCATCAAACTCCATGCTGAGTGTGGAGCCTGCCTAAGATTTTCTTTCTTTTTCTCTCTCCCTCTCTTTCTGCCCCTCCCCTGCTCATGCTCTCTCTCACGCTCAAAATAAATTTAAAAAAAAATCACAAATGGTTTTCCAAAGAGACCATCCTAAAATTCTGTGCCGTTTTCCTTAATTTAAAAACCCCTAATATATTTAGATAGAAGGTATTTAAATAAATGTAAACAATTAGAGACTACAAAACTTGACTCCTATAGTGGTAGTTATGAGTGGACTTTAGATCAATCTTTTGACATCAAACTTTTAAGAGAATTCTGAGCTTTTACTCATTTATCTGTTCATTCACTCATTCATCTCCATGAGTTTCTCTGGGCGTTATCATATGCATACATACATGCATAGACATGTCTTCACTATGGTTTTCAAGAATATTATCATTTTATCTGGGTCAAATTTTCAAAATTGGAGACGCCAGGGTATAAAAGTTAAATTTTAATGTTTTATTTTGTGTTATATATACTATAGGTTTTTTTGTTTTGTTGTTACCTTGAGGCTTACTTAAGATATATTTACTTACTTAACTACTTACTTAAGTAGTTATAGTGGTCTATTTTAAGCCAGTAACAGCTTAACTTTTATCTCAAGCAAAACATTTACCCTTTTACTCCCATCACCCACAGTTTAGATTTTTCATGCCATAATTTATTTCTTTCTATACTGTATATCCATTAACAATTTATTCTAACCACAGGTATTTTTAATGCTTTTGTCTTTTAACCTTCATTTTAGCTTGAAAAACTTCAGTTAGCATTTCTTACTAATGATAATGAATTCCCTCAGCTTCTTTTTGTCTGGTAAAGTCTAGATCTCTCTTTCATTTCTGTAAGACAGCTTAATCAGGTAAGGTATTCTTGGTTGGCAGTTTTTTTTTCTTTTAGCACTTTGAATTTGTCATCCCATTCTCTTCAGGTCTGAAAGGTTTCTGCTGAAATTCCATTAACAGCCTTGCGGGGGATACCCTTGTATGTAATGAGGTACTTTGGCTTTTTCCCATTTTGATGTTTTCAAATTTTGCTCTTAGACTTTGATTTTTGACAGTTTTATTATAATATGTCTTGATACAGCCCTCTTTTGGTTTACTCTGCTTGGGGACCTTATGATTTTTGTGTATAATACCTGGATGCCTGTATTTCTCCACAGATTTTCAGTTTTCAGTTTCAGTCAATATTTCACAATGTACCATATCAAATCAGGTTGTGTAATTTAAATACAATTTTATTTTTCAAATATGCCTCAATAAAGCTTGGAAAAAATAAGTAATCCATGTTATGAATAAAAATAAAAAAATAAATAAAATCCACCTGAGTCATCCAATAGAGAAATTAGTTCTCTGTACTCTGAATTCATGTGTTTTAAATTCAATCGCAATTATGAGGCACACACACTTTATGACAAACATCCTGCTTTACATTTGCTCTCATGGGGATCTTGACCATTTTAGAAAAAAAAAAAAAAAATGAATGAAAAGAACATAGCACAAGCCATGACAACCATGCAATTTTGCCAATACGACGGAGGCATTGCTCTTGCCTACTGTAAAAGTCTTGCTCTGCTCTCGTCAATTGTGTCACAAAATGTTTAAAAAAGTCTCAATTTCTTGGGGCACTTGGGTGGTTCTGTTAGTTAAACCCGTGACTCTTGATTTCAGGTCAGGTCATGATCTTACTATTCTGGAGTTGTGTGCAGATTCTGCTTAAAATTCTCTCTTCCTCTCCCTCTGCCTCTGTCCCTGCCCCTCTTCTGTTGTCTTTTGTATGCATGTTTTCTGACTCTCTTACTCTCTTTCTCTCTCTCTCTCAAAAAAAAAAAAAAAAAAAAAAGGCCCCAATTTCTCAATACAGTTGCTGTTTGTCTCTCTTTGATCCATAGCCAAAGATAATAGATTCTGTAAAGTTTATTTTATTCAGGGTAACTAAAGTTACACTTCATCATTCCATTTTCTAAAATGTCACCTAAGTTTCTTTTAAAGTGATGAAATACATAGGATTTTTTCTACTACTGCATCTTAACACTAAGGCTGAAATTTTACATTTAGAAATCTTAATGATAATTTAATTCAGAATATAATCACTTCTAGAGATTCTATCATTTTGTCTCTATTTTAAACAAACTTATTTTTTTCTTTGAAATAATTTCTATCACTGATGAGCATTCAAAGTCTGAACAAATCTAGAAACAGACATATCTACTTCTCAAAACTATAAATATATAAAAGAAAAAACTAATGTCTTATTTGCTATGGGCATCTCAAATATTCTTTTTGTATTTGAATCATTTTGGAGAAGATACTTCAATGTTCTTATAAAATATTAATTTTGTACCTAATCTATTACAAGAAAATTGAAGAAATTTCTCATTTGCTGCCTGTCCCTCCCACCTCCCTTCCCTTTCTCTCTCATATTTTAAAATGTACATATTTTCAAAAGGTAGACACCCTTAAAACTGGTTATCGGTGGGGCGCCTGGGTGGCGCAGTCAGTTAAGCGTCCGACTTCAGCCAGGTCACGATCTCGCGCTCCGTGAGTTCGAGCCCCGCGTCGGGCTCTGGGCTGATGGCTCAGAGCCTGGAGCCTGTTTCCGATTCTGTGTCTCCCTCTCTCTCTGCCCCTCCCCCGTTCATGCTCTGTCTCTCTCTGTCCCAAAAATAAATAAACGTTGAAAAAAAAATTTTTTTAAATAAAATAAAATAAAATAAAATTTGTTAAACATTCTTGACTTATCAAAGTTGAGAGTAGTAATAAACAAATTCAAAGATAAAGCTTTGCAAACTTTTTTTTTTTTTTTTGATATGGGAATTACTTCATTGTAAAGCTCAAGTTACCTGGAAACTGAGTAATGGATTGCTTTTCATAAAATATAAACCTGTTTGTATTCAAACTTTTTATACAACTTCACTTTAAGTTGACTGGCTTCATGGATTTATCACTATTTTGCCTGGTTGGCAGAAAAGCAGAAAGCTTCTCTAGGTTAATCCGCTAAGAGCGTGTTTAGCCAGGAACAAACTTGATGCAGCGAGAGCAGCAAGAATGGTACTGCCGAAGGCAGCCCAGCCCAGGCGCTTCCTCATAAACTAAAGCTAATCATGGTGGGCGAGGGCAAAGTGGCAATACAACGTTACCACGATTTCTTAGGCGGAGTGTGAGCAGCAGTTGTTCACAACGTGATTTTCCATCCTATTATAATTCACTGGGTGGGGTAATAACTGACAATGTTTTCCTTAGTTACATAATCAAAAATTGTTCAATGTTTGAATCTTGAGAGAGTTGAAGGAGAATTTATCATTCCATATGTAAACTAGATTATTCATTCCCATCTTTATTTCTGAAACATTATCCCTACAGATCTGAAGAATTTTAAAGAATTTGCATACCGTTTGTAATCTCAGTTTTCTTATAAAACATTTTAAAAGTTGAAGCCTTTTATTTTGAATTAAAATATATGTATGTATTTTTTCAACTTCCTCTATATAAAAAGGATCTAAGATTCACTTATACTAAATAAATCTCAAAGTATTAAAATATGTTACGGTATGTTTATTATTCTCAAACCCTACATGCTGCTTAAGGGTTCTTGATTAATGATGAGCTATTTAAAATATATTGAAGTATTAAAATATTTATAGGGATATAATTACTTCTTTTAACAAAATTACCAGGAAATGCAAATTGCAATTAATTAAGATAGCATTTTGAGGTAAGATGAGGATCCTTTCTAGGTTACATTTTTTAACATAACATAGATCACGATACCAATTCTTAGTCATATTTAATCACCTAACTGAAGTACCAAATATCTCAATTAATTTCATATCCATTGCAGGATCTTCAGACAGTAGGAGTTATTGCAGGACACTGAGCCAATGGTCAAAACCTTAAGGCAATAAGGAATCAAAATGTTTCTTAGGTGAAAGACCATTACATAGTACCTTTACTAAATTTAACATTTCAAACAGTAGCACATATTCCCTGGAAATCATTATTATCCTCATTTTGAATAGTAAACAATAGAACCATTTAACGGGTAATTTTTGCACACACTTCTACTTTTTATTCCTATCCTACCCCAGAGCATAAACTCCCTAAATCGGGTCTATATCTGTCCATACTCATGTCATAAACTGCTGTCAAACCAAATGTTTAAGTACTTACAAGCAAATGGTCTAATTCCAGTTTGTGTTTAATGAAAGAGATTTTTTATGGTCTGAAAATGTGTAATTGTATGATGAAATAAACAGTGTTTTTGGAAAAAAGAGAAGTAATTCCAGATAACCACAAAAAATCAACATGTTATGTCATTATTCATTACTTATTATATAGGTTTTGAAGTTTTTATAAACTTCATTAACCTATTCTTAGGAACTCGTCTCAATCCAGCCAGCAGATTGTTGAGCAAGGGGAAGCTGACCTAATAACTCTTCACTAGATTGCTGCTCAAAGTTCTAGGAAATTGCTCATTATCTTTCATTGCATCAAATCCCTTGTAAAGGAAAGAATAAAGATGCACTTGTTATCATCTACCATTTCCTTGATATTTTCTATTTAAACATTGACATGTATCTTTTTGAGGGATTCATCTTGACATACCTGTCATCCTTGCCTTTTTCATCTTTAATAGGGTGAATAATAGGTGATAAAGGTTGATTAAAAATGATCCTGGAAATGCCTTTTATTAAAAGTTTTGCTATCTTTTATATATAAGCATACGACCTAATTTTTGCCATTAAAAAGTCACATGAAAAGAATGTATTGCTTCTGTATAATTTGGAACTTAATAGATTTTAAGATGTGTCACATTGGGTCAAACAAAGAATGATCTTTAAAGTTAAGGTAGTCTCTTCCAAAGTAAATATACATCTTAAAAATTACAAAATTAGTCTCTTTTAAGCATTTCTTTCTTTCAAATTAGAAAATAGATTTTGCCTTTAAAAGTCTTAACTTGGATTTTTCTCATATATTGAGAATTTATAAGTCCTAAAAACTCTACCACATGACTTCAAAATTTATTTATAATTCAGGGGTACTTATTAATAAGATCCAGGATATTGATTACATACATTTAAATGTTTTTTATAAACAATTTTTAAAGTAAGTCGATGAGATCTAATTTCTACTTCTAAGAGATTTTTATCCGAATCCTTAATTGAAACACTGTTACTCTGGAAGCCAGATCTATGTAAGGACTTCCTTAGCAACTAAATTGAAGGCAATAATCAAGTTGCTGAGGGTTGAATCTTAACTTCAGAAGATATTGGTCATTATCCTGGTATAAATGAAACTATGGAACTGTGCTCTCATTCCCAGAGAATGGAATTAATATGGTCCTAAATCTAGAGTTAGATGCTGCAGGGGCTAATTTTATCAGACAAGAAAATCAAAGATTTAAGAATGTTCCTGTTCTTCAGATAAGCAAAGAGGTTATGGAATGATTGTAATCGAAGAGCAGAAAAAGGAACAGATCAACTAACTGTTTGTCAAGAGTGATTTTTTTTTTAAAAAATAGAGACTAATATTACAGTTTGTATTGTTGCAGTATAAGCCCACTGTGTCCTCTCAAACTCAGTAAATTCTGCCATTTATGTAAGTGGGTGAGACAGAGTCTGTATATTCGTAAATTATG
Organism: Herpailurus yagouaroundi; assembly: GCF_014898765.1. NCBI lineage: Eukaryota > Metazoa > Chordata > Mammalia > Carnivora > Felidae > Herpailurus > Herpailurus yagouaroundi. The sequence continues at coordinate 85,455,565 of NW_024412377.1, forward strand.
GAAATAAAAGATATTCCATATTATGGTCAACAAAGGACAGAAGAAAGACAGCAAAATCCAACAACAACAAAAATAAATCCATAAAGAAATTCTACTGTAGCACAGTTTGAAGTTTTTAGGCACTAGATTTCAAGTCAATTTTATGAAGGCCTTAATAGACTGATAGCAACTAACATCTGAAATAAAAAGATAATCTAAACCTACACAGTCAATAGCAATGAATATGAATGCAGTCTTAGATTTTAATTTTATTCACATAAGAAAAACGTAGTCACAGTGATACTCTGACCCTGCTTTCTAAGAAGGATACAGATTTTTCACTTATATAGGTTAATGAACAGAAATCTGCAAAGGCAAGACATGAGTGTGGTATAGATTTCAGTGCTCATTCACATCTGAGTCCTCTCTCCTTTGGTGCATAAAAAAGGATACATTTGTTTGTCTCTTTACAGAAAGGCAGAGTCATGCTAGAAGTGATCGGTTCTGGCCACTGGGCTGTGAAAGGAAGAGGTGTGTGCATCACGCTTTGTGAGACCTGTTAGCTCTCTCTTTCCTTCTCATGACAACCTTTCAGGAGACATATTCCAGATAGTGAAAATCTAGCACGGTGGGAACTCAGGTCATCCTAGATTACTTGCTAGTTCTAAGACAGTTTCCTCGGAAACTCACGCAGGCTTGTTGTGGACTCTGCAGGAATGAGAATTAAGTTTTTATTCTCTTAAGTCACTGAAATTTTAGGGTGGTTTGTTATTCAATGTTTTTCAGCTTATTCTAATGTATAAATTAATCCCTGAAGTTAGGAATTCTGAAACAAATTACTAAAATATGTGTCATTGCTTTAGTGATAGGGTAGAGAAGACACTGATTATTGCAATCTGGTAAGATGGTAATATTTCTACTATTTGCAGGACAAAGCATGATTTAGATGTTCTGTCGTGAATCTAATCATTATTATTCAGTAGGAAAGGAGTTTGAAAAACCAAATGTCACTCATCTGAGTTATTAATGCTATCTGCTTTTTACAGTGTATTATTTCAAAAATTGGTAAGTTAAGAATTGACTAATTTGCAAGTTAAAATGGAAGAAAACAAAGAGATTCACAAAATTTTACCACTTGTAATGTGGGAGTAGCAACTGCTGTGAAATCACAAACACTAGGATGGTAAAACTAAGAAGTGTATTAAGTGATAAAGGTAATTAAAACTAGCTTTTTCAATGAAGAGAGAACTAAAAGTACGGTCTTCATACCTACTATTAACATTTTTCAAAAATTAAGGAGACTCGGGGAAGAAGATTAGGATATAGTTGTGTTAAATAGTAATTCTTTTTATTGGATACAATAATTCAGAGGAAATATCCTTTTAAGGGCTGATATTTATCAAATAAAAAGCCTGCTAAGTTTTTAAGAGAGATAAACTGCCAAGGAAACCATGAAATTAGACTAAAACTGCTCGGGTTTAAAACAAACCTTGGTTCCCCAAACTTATTAGGAACAGTCTGAGAAAACTGCTCACCCCCAAGAGTACATATTCTTCATTTCCTATTTGAAGATATGACTGAAGAGGACAAGGGAAAAGACAATCTCTCTGGGGGATCCAAAAGCCAAGAGAAAATGAACAAGGGAGTTCCTCATAGGAAACACAAAAGATGTATAAGCCTTCAGATCAAGCAAGAAATATTAACGTTTTCAGGTGGAAAGAGGAAGGCAAAAATATGTTATACCAGGATACCATCTATTCTAGCACTGAGGTTAATTCTGAATTATACAGTAATTAGTGTTCATTAACTCCATAAAATCTCCAAGCAACATACAGAGTTAAAAGTATAGAGTTAAATGCTTGAATGGGGAAATTTCTACTTAATGTTAATAAAGTCAATCTTAAAAAAATGTTTTACTAACTCTTTGTTGAAAATATTTTAACCAAAGCCTAAGTCAAAATTAGCCAAAAGCAGCTAGTTAAAGTTACTGAGTTTATTATTTGACAAGTATTCTTCTTCAGTCTTCCTTACCTAAGAAAGATTCCAAGAAGAACTGAGTGATCTCATGGAAGGGTTATTTGGCTATACGAAAGGAAACCAAGGGGAGAGAACAGAAGAGAGGAAGTGAGCAAGAGCGAGAGCGAGAGAGTAACCCCGTTACTCCATCTTGGAAAGGTGAACACATGATACATTAAAGTATGCTCCACACACAGGATCCGACTTTTATCTACACCCTACTCCTCATCTAACTTCTGAATTGCCATAGAATGAAAGTTATCTGGATCATTGGAGATCAATCAACATTGGAGGTTCAAATAAAGGTGGGCACCTCAGGGACATAACCAAGAGGTTATGGACCCTGATGGCATAGGAGAAGGGTAGAAAAAGGAGAAAAGTATTGACAATGTCAGTCTAAGTGACTTTAGATTTAAGGGAAAAAAAAAACAAAAACTAGGTAGTGAAGAAGTTTAGTTGCATTGAATAGACTTAAGGAAAACGCTCTGGAACCCTAACTCCAAGAAGACTCTCTGGGCTGGAACACACGGCTTGAGTAAGAAGTAACTGGCCTTTAGCACATTCTTCTTGATTTCTTAAGGGTCTTCAACTGGATGTTTTAAGAGATTCTAATGGTATATTATACAATTTGCTTTACAACTTGATTCTAATGGTATATTATACAATTTGCTTTACAACTTAAGGCAAAATACTTGAGCTCCAAATTTAAAAAAAGAAAGGAAAAGGCATTTTGTGATGTGATTTACAAATTTAAGGAGACAGATGAAATGAAAAATGAAGCTTCTGATTTGAAATAATGAGTTGTATTTTTAAGAGTAGTTTTAACATTAAAGTAACTAAGGTTATGGAATGATGGGGAAAATGATGTTTTAACTTGTTTTCTCTTTTCATAATCTATGTCAAATATAGAAACCGAGTCCTTATCTCAAACTCCCATAAACTATTCATTTCCTCATTTGTTATTCTAGCTTCCCACTCTGTTCTTCTCTCTAGCCATCTACTTTGACTAAACTCTTATAAATGTTCTATTTCCTCCACTAAGTCCCACCAAGATTCACATTTACAGACTTCTATAAGCAAAAATACTCTCTAAAGAGAAGGAATTAAAATGCACTTAATATAATGTCACTTACTTTATACACACAGAAATTTGTCTCCTACTGTTTATCTTCTAACAGTCAAATTTCATTTTGCTCAGTTTGTTCCAATGTGTCCAACTGGCAAAAGTCACACTTTTTCCATAGCAAATGCTTATCTAAATAGTAATAATGTGTGTAAGTTTAACATTAATAAGTTTTTAACTTATGAACATTCTGTTCTTCTCCATGTTTTCTTTAGACTTTAAGACACTCCAGGGTTTTTAACTCGGCACCTGGAAAATCATGGTCACTTGGTAAGTCTCTTGTTGTTTAAGTAACAAAATCCTGAATCCACAGATGTGATCTCAGCCATTATGACTTTGGTTTGGCTCCAGCCCACAACTTTCGTCAGCTGACTTGTTCAATTACAACACAAGAAAAAAATAATAAGGGGCGCCTGGGTGGCGCAGTCGGTTAAGCGTCCGACTTCAGCCAGGTCACTATCTCGCGGTCCGTTAGTTCGAGCCCCGCGTCAGGCTCTGGGCTGATGGCTCAGAGCCTGGAGCCTGCTTCCGATTCTGTGACTCCCTCTCTCTCTGCCCCTCCCCCCTTCATGCTCTGTCTCTCTCTGTCCCAAAAATAAATAAACGTTGAAAAAAAAATTTTTTTGAAAAAAAAAATAATAAATAAACAACAAGAAATCAATTTAAAATATTTAAATGACAACTGGCAGTGTATATTCCGCTGATTTAACTTTGGTTTCTAATCTCAAAAAACTCAAAAGTGACTCACTAATCTGGGTTTTAGTCTAGTCATTGTAATACTTTCTATATTCAATATTAGAAATAGAGGATTTTAAAACACTGGGGCTACTGGGTGGCTCAATTGCTTAAGCATTCGACTCTTTGGCTCAGGTCTTGACTCTTCGACTCATTTGACTCAGGTCATGATCTCAAGGTTTGGGAGTTCAAGCCCTGTGTGGGGCTCTGCGCTGACAGTGTGGAGCCTCCTTTGGATTCTCTCTCCCTCTCTCTCTTTGCCCTTCCCCCACTCCCTCCAGCTCTCTCTTTCTCAAAATAAATGAATAAATATTTGAAAAAAATAAAACTCATAAACTACTTCTAGTTATATATTTTCTTTTAAGAAAGTTAAGAGCAAAACTCAATTATATTTAAAATCAAAGCACAAGGTAAAATTTGACAGGGAATGAATTGGAAAAACAGAATGAGTTTTGCCCATCTGATCACTTTCCCAATCATTTAGAGGTTCTCAGTTTGGTTAGGGTTAACTGCTAATTTAGTAAATATCTGTAAAAGAAAAGTTAACATTTTTTTAAAAGAAATAATAAGAACTTAAACTGGATACTTAGGAAAACTTTCCATTTTCAAAATGTGACTATTCTACAGGTAGCATATGAATATATCATCATTTATCAATTAATAAATCAAATACTTTGCATGATATGATACAATTAAGGGAACACAGCTACCCCTTTTTTCCCATATTCATCTTCATCTTGGTGACTGGCAGCCATAAAACAAGAAGTGGGACCATAACTTTGAATTTAAATTTATCATCAGGATGGGATGAATGCAGACAGAATGATAAACAACTCATTTCAAATATGGTTTGGACTAGAATATAATTATCTCTAGCTCTAGAAAGCAGGAATTGAGTTAGAAGCTCTGCAGCAGATAAAACTGTATAGGAAAACAAAGCGCAAAGCTTTATGAGAATTTTAAGGCAGACTTAGAGAATAAATGGAGTGACAGATATGGAGAGTTGCCTACATAATATACATTTTAATTTGCCTTAATAAGGACACCACAATTTTATTTAGGCTCTGTGCCTAAATAATCCTTATTTCTCCAGATTGCTTCTAGAGTATCCATGTGATATATTACTGGATTCTGTAATGTAAGAATTTCCCCTTTTGGTCTCCCTTTTTTATGTGATTTCTACTTTACTTACTTACAGAATTCCTGGATATGAAACAGCCATCTTGTGCCTAACAGAGGCCTCAATGACAGTATCAATCACCAGATGTATCAACCTTCTGATGAATTTAACACTCAGCCTAGGAGTCTTTCAGCTAATGCCCCAGACACAAACCATGTGAAATAACCTGTAGTCTCTATACGGGCTCTCCTTTCATGACTCACTCAAGTCATTATCATAATGCATGGAAGTTTTACAATATTAGATTGGGGATAATTTCTTACATATCCACAGGAACAGGAACAGTAAGTTGCTGAATATACATCCTCAGTACATAGAAATAAGTTCAGACAAAAAAAATCAATATTTAACAGGTCTTTAAAAAAACCGTTCACAAGAAAAAGTCCTTATTCAGGTTCAACAACATTTGAAAGCTTTGTCTTAAGTCATTAGAAATACTGACACAGGGGTATTTACATTTTCTTGAAGCTACATGTATTACCCAGACCTAAAACCTACAAATGCAAAGAGACCAGTTTCATTAAATTTAAAAAAGTGCTTTCAGTTAGTGATCACTCATTGGAAGACAGTTTTGGAATCAAATAGAAAACATGAAGGACTGTATACATAAATAAAATCTACTAAACAAATTCTGTCCCAAAGTGTTGTTACACGGTAAGTTTGGGAATAAATGTGCACAGGAAATTTTATTAATTATGGTTGTGGAGTAAGATGGAACAAGAAGTCGCACTTCCATAGGTTTGTAGAATATAGTATCCCTACACTGAATGCCACCGCAAATAAGAATCATACAGAAACGAAGGGTAAGATATCAAAGGTGTACCTGCAGGTATGCCTCCTACCTGTGAAGATTATTTTCTCTCCTTTTATTTTTCTTTTGTTTTAAGAGCCCTCTCCTTCTGGCTAGTACCCTAATGTATCTACCAAAAATGTTTCAGGATCACCTCTGCTATATAACCACTCGATAGCTCAGACAAATTAAAATGGAATTTTTACCCTAAGAAAAAGCAGAAAAATCCCCTAAATAAGTAGAAATATCACATCTTTGCCTATTTTTTTAAATCCTTCTAATCAGATTATTTGATTTACGTTTTCATTAGTTCCAGAACTGTAAACCACAAAGCCAACTTATTTTGGAAAAAGATAAAGTATTGAAAATATCCTATTACTTTTAAGTTTTTATTTAAACCCCAGTTAGTTAACCATTCAACATTTTTATTCAACACCCGGTACTCTACAAAACAGTGCACTAGGCAAATGATATGGGTATACAATAAAAATAGTATCAGAAAAAAAAATCTACATTCTAAATTTTATATCTGATTTAATGACCGCATATGGTAAGACTACCAGTAGGGACTATTTTTTATAATAAAAATGAGGTCATTTTTACATTGTACTTACATGTCAAACAACATTATATACACTCAATATTACAAAATATTTGCTTGCAGAAATAGGTTTTCTGCTTAATTGAGTTTTCATCTCATGACTAATATATGTACATAAAGTTTACAAGTTTAAGACATAAAAGTTTGTCTTCTGCTGCACCTTAACAGAGCTGCTATGTGAACAACAACAAAAAAGGAACAAGAGTCTAAACTTCTGATAATAGGCAAACCCCTGCATTCTTTATTTTTATGATTGAACATTAACAGAGGGTCCCAAAAATCTTATTACTGATGCCAAGAGTCATATTTAAATGCTGAGACAATCAACAACAAAGACAAGTGTATTGCATTTGGTAAAGCATCACTGTAATTCTAACCTTCAAACACAAGTTAAGATTTAACAAGATATGGAAATACAGATAGTTATCTTTGCAGTAACTTTCAGCGACAGATGAAAAAAGGAGAAAAAATCTCAGTAACTTTGACTTCTGTCACATTCAATTTTATTAATTTGATTCAGATACAAGTCAGAATTGCTAAGAATGTCTTGAAAATATATTATGTAGGAGAAATGTTTGCTGAAATGGAAATCAATGCAGAAAATACTAATTACCATGAAACAAAGTCTCCTTTTTCAGAGAAGCAACATGGCAAGTCAGAGCCTTAAAAGAACACAGATAAAAGTAATCTCAGTAAGTTAAACTAAATGTTATCATTACGTTCTGTCCCCAAATAGTATTTTAAATTAATAATAGCTTTGAAACTTGGGCAGAAATACAGTCAGAACACTTACCAGCCAGGCTTTGGGATAGTTTAGTGGCAAGATTAGTATTAACAACTTCTTGAAAATAAAGGAGGTAAAAATACCTTTAATTCACTCTGAGGTGATTTTAACAAATGAGCCAATACTACTCAATCTGTACATGAAACAATGAGGCAAAAATGGTTTGCCCTAAGTGAAAATTAATGAAGTGAATATAGGCTGTTCCAAAATATATTCAAATCTATTTACTTCTAACTTAGCATTCTCTTCTTGATCAATGTACTTGACAAGGGTTGCTCAACATCAGGGTATGTAAAATAGAAGTAATTTGCAAACCTATCACATATGGTCTTAAAAATCTGAGATGCATTTAGACAAATGAGAAATGAAATTAGAACGTGTGCATTGGGCATAGTTAGGTGGTTGAAGACACTCTAAGAACTTTGATCAAGAGTCCTTAGCATTCCACTTGGAATGGTTAACCCAAATGGGTTTAGAAGTTTCGTTCAGACAGAGAATGAAATTGGTCACAATTGAGGCAAGAAAATCCATGTGGAATGTACACTGGGCAGAGTGTAACTTTAACGGTGGGTTACTCAATCAAATTTACCTACAAGAACAAAAAACATGAGATCTTTATTCACACATCAACGCATTCATTAATTCTATTTTTTTGTTTCATTAACAAATGTAGTTTTGAGGCTTTTGATTTCTAGGCTGTCATTGTAAAGTACTTAGAAGTTGCCACTCTTTCCCATGTTAAGTAAAAAGCTAAAGAAAAACATCAACAAATTTTCACCTATCTATCAGATAAGTGAGGTTACAGGGCTAACTGATGCCATCAAAGTTGGAGAGACAGACATACTACACAAAGTTACTGACGCAGAAACTGTAGAACAGGAGCCAGTAGGGGCGCCTGGGTGGCGCAGTCGGTTAAGCGTCCGACTTCAGCCAGGTCGCGATCTCGCGGTCTGTGAGTTCGAGCCCCGCGTCAGGCTCTGGGCTGATGGCTCGGAGCCTGGAGCCTGTTTCAGATTCTGTGTCTCCCTCTCTCTCTGCCCCTCCCCCGTTCATGCTCTGTCTCTCTCTGTCCCAAAAATAAATAAACATTGAAAAAAAAATTTAAAACAAAACAAAACAAAACAAAACAAAAAAAAGAACAGGAGCCAGTAACAGAATAGGAAAACCTAAACTGTAGCTGACCAATTGCTAGATCCTCAATGTGGACAAGTCAGAGTCAGAAATTCAAAGCGGACACATAGTGAGTAGAGGGGGTGCCAGGCTCTTACGAATTTTACTTTTGGGAGTTTAACCAAACTTTTGCGATGAATATCAGAAAAAAATCCCCCATACATCCTGTAGGGGAAAAGGAAAAGTAACCATTCTGAAATACACCAGAGCATTCTGTTCTTAACCAGTCCTTCCCTCAGGAGAATCTATTTTACCAGAGCTGAAGTTTCTGAGGTTTTATCAGCACCTATCTATCCTACCTGAGGGAAGGCAAGTACTCAAGGAGAAATAGAGAGGGACTGATGAAGTTCGTGGTTCATGAGTACAGAACCTACTGAGTAGACCTAATCATTGGACTGTAAAATGTGTCCTCTTCCCCACACTTTACCAACAAACCACTAAAGTCCTATTCACATGAGTTCCTTTAACTCAGTATATCAAGTCTAGATTTCAACAAGAAAAGTTACAGAGCATACTAAAAGGCTTATAAAACAGTTTGAAGAGACAGAGCAGCAGAACCAGACATGGCAAGGGTGTTGAATTATTAGGGTGGATTGCAAACAACTGTGATTAATATGCTAAGGGATTTAATGGATAAAGTAGATAGCATGAAAGAACAGATGGGTAATGTAAGCAGAGAAATGGGAATTCTAAAACCAAAAGGAAATATTAGAGATAAAAAACAAACAAACATGATAACAGAAATGAAGAATACCTTTGATAGGCTCATTAGTAGACAGGACATGGTTGAGAAAGAATATGACCTTACACTTCCTCTATAGCAACTTCCAAACCTGAAAAGCAAAGCAAAAACTAAAACATCAACACCCAGAATATCCCAGAATGGTGGCACAACTACAAATCTTGGGAATATCAGAGAGAAAGGAAGAAAAGCAGTATTTAAAGCAAAAATGACCTAAAATGTATCCAAATTAATGTCAGATACCAATCCTTAGACCCAGAAATCTCAGAAAACACCATGAAGGATAAATGCTCCCTAAATTATATTTAGTCTTATTTTCAAACTTGAAAAAAATCAAAGATAGAAAAAAATCCTGAAACAAGTCAGAGAAGGAAAATACCTATCAAGAAGCAAAGGGAAGAATTGTATTCTATTTATATTCAGAAACCATGCAAGCAAGAAGAGAGTAGAGTTAAATATTTAAAGTGTTGAGAGAGAGAAATACCTAGAATTCTGTACCTGGCAGAATTATTCTTCCAAAGAGAAGGAAACATACTCTCATGGAGAAACAAAAATTGAGGGAATCCATTGCCAGTAAAACCTTCCTTGCAAGAGAAGTTAAAAGTTCTTTAGAGAGAAGGCAAATAATATAGATCAGAAACTCATACCTACACGAAGCAAGGAAAACCATTAAGAAAAGGATTATGTAAAGGTAAAATAGAAGCTAAGCTAATTTTTATTACTAATTGATATAACAATCTGTTCAAAAGAGTATTAATAGCAATGTACTCAATTATGCATGCTTAAGTATGCTTATAGGTAAGTAAAATGAAGGACAGCAATAATATAAAGCAACTGGAAAGATGAATTAGGAATATTATAAGATACTTCTATTAAGAGGTTTGTTATTTGAATGTGGACTTGGATTACTTTTAAATGTATAGTGCAAATTCTAGCACAACCACTAAAAAAGAATAAAGTTTAAAAAAGTATAACTAATATGCTAAGAAAGAAGAGAAAATGGAACAAAAAATTCTGAGTAAAAACACAAAAGGCAGAAAAAGACTAAAAGAAACTAAGAACTTGGGCCACAAATAGAAAACAGTAAAAAAAATACGGTGCATATTTATAATTAAAAATCACTTTAAACATCCAGGGTCAAATAATGTAGTCCCTCTCATCTATGAGATATGTGCCAAGACACTCAGTAGATGCCCAAAAATAGACAATAATGAACCCTCTATATACTATGTTTTTTCCTCTACGTACATACCTATGATGAAGTTTAATTTATAAATTAGGCACAGTAAGAGATTAAGAGTAATAAAAATTACAGCTTTCTATAATAAAAGCTATATGAATGTGGTGTCTCTTTCTCTCAAAATATCCTATTATACTGTATTCACCTTTCTTGTGATATAAGGTGATGAAATGTCTATGTGATGAGATGAGATGAGGTGAATGACATAGGCATTGTGAAGTAGTGTTAGGCTACAATTGTCTTTCTGACAATACATCAGAAGAAGAATTACCGCTTCAAGACTGTAGTTAACTGCAGGTAAATGAAAATGTAGAAACCAAACCCACAGATGGGGTGGGAAGTGGGGGAGATGACTGTATACCCGTTAAAAGAGATTGTCTGAATAGATCAAAACACAAGATGCAAATATATATTGCCTCCAAGAGACCCACCTTAAGACACACATGTAGACACATATATACTAAAAGTAAAGAAATAAGAGATATACCATGATAATACTAATCAAAAGAAAACCTGAGGAGCTATATTAAGACAAAGCAGACTACATAGCAACGTAAGTCTTCATAGATAAAAGTGACCAATACATGATGATAAAGAAGCCAATGCTCCCAAAAGACGTAAGAATACTTAATGAGTATGTACTCAACAACAGAACCTCAAAATTACATGAGACAAAAACTGACAGAATTACAAAGATAACAGATGAATCCACACTAAGATAGTTGGAGACCTGAACGCACCTCTATTGGGAATGTATATATCCAGTCAACAGAAAATAAGTAAGTATAGAGTTGAATTGAGTATCACCATCATCAAATGAATATAATTACCACTTATAGACTACTTCATCCAACCACAGAAGAATATACATTGTTCTCAAGTTAACATGCAATATTCAACAAGATAGTTTTTAAAAATCCCACAATTTAGGGAGACTAATTAACATACTTCTAAATAACTTATTGGTCAAAGGCCTCTTAAAAGAAATTCAATAATAGTTTGAACTAAGTGAAAACAAAAGCACAACTTTTCAAAGTCAGTGGAATGACAATGTCACCAAGATGGTTAAAGAAGAGGCTCCCCATTCATATCCCCCAACAACACTAATTTAGCAGTTATCCACAAACATAAAAGCATTTATGACGGTTTTTGGGATCCAGATAGAAGCTTGCAAAAGCCTCGTGGAGTCTAAAATATTGAAGGGTCATCTTGAGAAAGACCTATCCCAAAATGACGAGCTTTCCAAAATAGTCTTGGCTAAAACCTGGGAAGCAGCCCCATATCCTGGAGGGATTAGCCACAACTGTCTTTGGCCTTGCTCCCACCACCTACACCATTTGCCAAGGAACCTGCGAGAAGGACCAAGTTTTTGGTAACAGGTCTACCAACCTTGATCCTATCTTGTAAAAGTCTGTGAACCAGCCCTCCCTGTTCCCTCAGCTGCAGTCCAAGAGCAGTCATGTCCATCCAGGGAACCAACAGATGCATATTTGTTTGTGCCCCTGGAGGCAGGTCTGCAGACCTCATTCCTTATCCATAGGTTCTCATGAAGTCCTCCGATTTAGTTCCAGCTCCACTAAGCCACATCCCTAGGCCAGTCCTGACTGCCCAGGAACCCATCCAGTGACCTGGTATGAGTCCTCTCAAGAAGCCACACTCCTCCATGCCACTGGTAAAAGTATGGCCATCTGTGAACTCAACTGCAGATTGTGAGGGGTACCATTAGCCCAGCACTAGCTCTACTGACCAAAGTACTAGAGAGAGTCCCATCCATTCAGACTATAAATGACCCATGCCCACATAAATCCCAGGTAATGGGCCCCAAAATGGCAGACCCCAATGTGGGTTGAGCAGCAGCCATGTGACCAGGCTACAACCCCACTTGTGTGGGATCCCAAAGACAATCCCATCAACCTAGAACCTGAAAGGATAAGATATTTACCTGCCAATATTAGTTTATAAAGCCTATCAGGGATTTTTGTTTCTTAAAATGCACAGTTGTCATTGTAGAACTACAATGATCATGAAAAATCAAGCAAGCATCATACTACTAGAAGAAACTAGTAAGTCTCTAGTAACTGATTCTAAAGAGATGGAGATCTACAAATGACCTGACAAAGAGACTAAAATAATCATCTTCAAGAAATTCTGTGCAATCCAAGAGAACACACACAAGTAAACAAAATAAGGAAAACAATTCGTGAAGAAAATGAGAAGTTTTATTTAAAAAATTAAGAAGAACCATGCAGGAATCCTGGAACTGAAAAATCTAGCTATGAAGCTTAAAAATTCGATAGAGAATTTCAAAAGTATATTCAATCATACAGTACTGTTTTGGCTATTCTGTGTGTGTG
>NW_024412377.1:85468378-85522585 GCF_014898765.1 Herpailurus yagouaroundi
TTTTTTTTTTTTTTTTTTTTTTTTTTTTTTTGTTTTTTTTTTGCCACTCCATAAAACATTTAGAATCCTTTGTGTTGATATCCACAAAATACCTTATTGGGGTTTTGAATGGGATTCTGCTGAATCCTCATACCAAGTAGTAAGAACTCATTTCTTGACAATATTGAATATTCCTATCCATAAATATGGAATGTCCCTTTTTAGTTATTTAATTCATCAGATTCTTATAGTTTTCCTCATGTAGATATTGTACCTGTTATTTTACACCTAAGTATTTATTTTGTATTAATAATGTAAATGGTAATGTTCTTAATTCCAAATTCAACTTGTTCATTGTTGCTATATAGCAAAACAATTAACTTCTGTATATTAACCTTGTATCACACAGCCTCGCTGTAATTGCTTATTAGTTCCAGGAATTTTGACATTGATTCTGTCAGTCTGTCTATGTAGTCAATCATGCCACCTGTAAACTGTTTTATCTCTCCCTTCACTAACTATATACCTTTTTTTTTAATTTTTTTTTCAACGTTTATTTATTTTTGGGACAGAGAGAGACAGAGCATGAACGGGGGAGAGGCAGAGAGAGAGGGAGACACAGAATCGGAAACAGGCTCCAGGCTCTGAGCCATCAGCCCAGAGCCCGACGCGGGGCTCAAACTCACCGACCGCGAGATCGTGACCTGGCTGAAGTTGGACGCTTAACCGACTGCGCCACCCAGGCGCCCCACTATATACCTTTTTGAGTAGGATGTTGAAATGAGCGAGGAGTGGGGAAGATCTTTGCCCTGTTACTAATCTCTGTGCGAAGAGTTCAAGTTTCTCACCATTAAGGATGATGTTACCTCTAAGGTTTTTTTTGTTTTTTTGTTTTTTTTTTTGTTTTGTTTTGTTTTTTTTTTTTTTTTTTTGGAGATTTTTAAGTTGAGGTAGTGCCCCTCTATTTCTAGGCACAGAGGATTTTTAGGGCAGTGAATCCATTGTGTTTGGTAATACAATAATAAATACATGTCATCATATAGTTGTCTAAATCCAAAAAACATAGACGAATCAACATGTCATCATATAGTTGTCTAAATCCAAAAAACATAGACGAATCAACTCTAATTTAAATTACAAATTTGAGATGATATTTTGTCACTATAGTTTCATATATTGTGACAAATATACATTATTTATGAAGTCAGTGGACGCAGTAGGAAGTGTGGTGTGTTTGCTGCTTTCTGGTCAATTTTGCTATGAACCTATAACTGTTAAAAAATAAAGTTTATAAATTAGAAATTTTTAATGTGGCAATATTTAGCTGCTTATTCTTCTGTGGTGCAAAGATTCAGGAGTCAACAGATGTGTATTTAATTTATGTCTCTTTACTGTATTGAGAAACAGCCTTTGTATACTTCATTCTCCCCTCTGTGGTCTGTAACAGTCAACTTGGTCTACCAAAGATTAGCCTTAGACATCTCATTCCAGTTAAATTTAGATAATAATTTGATCATTTCTTTTACATATCACAGACCTCAACATACCACAGACTTTTCTATTCCTTTTTTTTTTTTTTTTAACGTTTATTTATTTGAGAAAGAAAGAACAAGTAGGGAAGGGGCACAGAGAGAGGGAAAAAGAGAATCCCACGCAGGCCCCAACTGTCAGCGCAGAGCCTAACGTGGGACTTGATTTACCAACCGTGAGATCATGACCTGAGCTGAAGTCAAGAGTCAGATACTTATCTGATTGAACCACCCAGGGACCAGTGACTTTTCTATTTCTAATGGTAACGGGAAACCAACTTTCAAGCCAAGTCACATCAAATCACCAAAGCATATATATTCACATCCTTTCATGATCTCAGAGTATTTAAGTAGGAAATAGTTTAATTCAGGAAAATAAATGCTTATAAAAACTGCTAAAAGAGCTAAAGACATGTGTCCTAGGTCTAGGAATGATTTCCAGAACCATACTCAACTGACCCACTGCTCACCAAGAGCTATAACCTCTGGAGATATGTGGGAATCAAGAAGCTACCACAAGTGACAGAGTTGTAGTCTCTAGACATCCCGGGTAATAGAAGCTGGAGAAAGAGCCAGCTGTGACCCAGAACTTAGGCAGATCAGGGAGACTCTTCTACTGCTGATGCCACCTTAATGGTGTCTGAACATTTTGGAAGCTCAAGAGCAGATCCTGGAACACTGCTGTAGAAAAAGTTCACGTTTCCCAACAATTCTAGTTTTGTTACTACTTATATTGCTTTTTAACTCCTTGCCATTAGGTATTTATACGTATGTTGTTATAAACTCCTTAAGACCCCTATCTACATTTCCCATTTATTTTTAGGTTGTTCTATTATTTTTATTTTTCCATAGTAAATAGCCTCTCGATTGTTTATTTTTTAACGTAACTTTCTTACTCATTTACCAAGAGGTTTTCATATTTTGAGTTAGAGATTCATCTTAAATTAGGCAGGCTCTTTTAAGTTTTGTTGCTCCCTCTTTCACTTCTGTGCTCAACTGTGTGTATAAAGACGTTTCCTTCTCTCCACAGGTGCTTTTGGTCTCCTCATCCCAATACATGTCTACTATCAATTCTTAGTAGCTCCTACCAAGAGCGAATATTGGGAATATTGCATACCCGGTTTCCATTTTCCACAAAGCAATGGAATAGCTCAATGCCATCTGGAGCTATACCCTGAGCTCAGCAGATTTGCAGCTTTGGCCCCAATAATCACACCTTGGACCTTCTTTTGCTCTACAGAAATTTTTATTTTGTTTTTGAAAAGGGCTATCATTTAAAAGAAAAAATTTTGTAATGTTTATTTATTTTTGGGAGACAGTGTGAGCCAGGTTGGGGGGGGGGGGGGCAGGCAGAGAGAGACAGAAAGAGAGAGAGAGAGAGAAAGGGAGGGAGGAAGGGAGGGAGACTCAGATCCAAAACAGGACCCAGGCCCTAAGCTGTCAACACAGAGTCCGATGTGAGGTTCGAACTCATGAATGGCAAGATGATGACCTAAAGCTGAAGCTGGACACTTAATGAACTGAGCCACCCAGGCACCCCAAGGCTATCACTTTTTAATTGGGTGATTTAAATGTACTGTTGCTATTAGTTTGACATGGTGGAATGGCCTCAAAGGTGAATTTTATTAACATATTTTAGAATGTATGTGTATATGTATATATACATATATGTAAATTAGGAAAGCTGTCCGTCAAGAGTTAGGTTTGGCACCAAGAAATGGCTGCCCCCTTTACATATCTGAGTATGCATGGGGAAGTTGGAGAAACTTTTTCTTGTACTGCATACGTGAGGCACAAAAGCAGGTGCTGAAAGCAATTTCAAGTGTAGCGAAGTCACAGTGTACAAACGCCTGCCAGACTCTGAGCCAGGCAAGGGGCTATGCACTATTAGCATCACCTTGAATTGAGAATCTGACCAGTACCCTAAACACAATGTTTGTATTAGTCTCTCTTTGTTTAAAAATGAAGAAAGGGAGAACAGAGGGGAGGAAGCAAAGGACACAAATTTAAGACCACTGTATACAGAAGTATTGCCAAAGGTCTGGTATAGGTACTCAACAATAATCTAAGTAGACCAATGGAAAGGCCCGTGGGCCTATCTCGGGGCCAAATTTCTGCTTAATAAGTCATGACACATTCGTGTACTATATATAAAACATCCACATTTGGGCCTGAAATAAATCACCCCCCCCTCAAAAAATAGGATATGCATGAAATTCAGAATACAGTGAACAGCTCTGTCTCCAACATGTATTGGCTTCTTTCCCTTTTATACCTAAGTAGAACTATGTTGATTCGAATGTTATATTCAGTGGTATAGAATTGAAAAAAGCAAGGAGCAGTGTTGGGAAAAAGGCAAGGATAGAGCATTTTATGTTCAAAGAATTCCAACAGTAAGTGAATATTGGAACAAGAGAAGCTTAGCATCGAAGCAGCAGATGATGGAAACTCAGTTTACAGAACTACTTCACGAATTGCAAATCGAGCTTAGAGTGGTGCTTCAGGCTGAGATAGAAGAAGACAAACCACCTACCATTCAAGTAAATAGTGACAAGAGCTGTGAAACATGGCATCTACCCTAAGGGCAAACACTCTGCCCAGACAAGGCAAATAAAAATACATCTATGAATTACCACCCAGCAGAAACAAAAAGCAAATTATACTTAATAGAGGAAAAAAAAAAAAAAAAACTTTGAAAATAACCTTCACAAGAAGAATAGATGTATTTTTTTTTCTTTTAAGCAAGCAGCAGCTTGTTGTGCTCAAAATAATGCAAGAGGAAATGAGTTATAGGAAGCAGAATCAAAAAACCTTAAGGATAAAACTGACTGAGTTAAGACGGAAAGGGGGCTGGCAGCCTAAGAGTGGCATAATAAAAATCCACATTGGAGGTAGTCCCAATTGGATTTGATTACAGAAAATCAAATCAACGGTATAGAGGGTAAATTTGAGAAACTTATCCAGAATGCACAGAAAAAGAGATCGCAAACTAAGATAACATGTAAAAAGATAAAGCACAAAAATCTAAGAATTGAAAATTAGTTTTCCAGAGAAATAAGCAGAAGCATCACAATGCACAGTGATGAAGACAAAATTCTTTCTTGATCTAAACACACACAAGAAAAAGCCCATCTGAATTTACATAAATAAGCTCATCAACCTAAGGGTGTGTCGGCCTGCTTTTCACAGACATTTATTTGGTGTCCAATCTTTTACACTTACAAATAACCTACATGAGCAGCCTTGTGCATATTGTGCTTCATATTTGTGGAGATTTACCCTAAGAGTGGATTCCAATCCGTGGGTCCAAAGGAAAAATCTTTAGGTTAGTTTTTTAAGAGGGCTAAGTAATCCTGTAATGGATTTGTGTAATTGTTCATGCTTATCAGCAGTATAGGAGAATAATCGTTCTCCCGAGCTGTGCCAAGTAAGTGTGTGGTCAAATTTCTGGAGTTTTGCCAATCTGCTAGTAAGATGCGGTATTTCAGAGTAATTTTAACTTACATTTCTCTTCCTGTAATTGACGTCGAGCATGTGTTCATGTTATTATGGGTCATTTGCCTTTCTTTTCTCTGAATTTATCCTCATAGTTATCTCCCTTTTATCTAATGATGGTCGTCTTAATTTTTACAAGCTTATAATTTGGAAATGATTCCTAATGAAAAAAATCTGGAAGCATTTTTTTTCCTTGGTCCTCATTTTGATTTTGCTTATGGAGTTCCTCCTAGTTTCCCCATTTACACAGACCTTTTTTTTTTTTTTTAATTTTTTTTTTCAACGTTTATTTATTTTTGGGACAGAGAGAGACAGAGCATGAACGGGGGAGGGGCAGAGAGAGAGGGAGACACAGAATCGGAAACAGGCTCCAAGCTCTGAGCCATCAGCCCAGAGCCTGACGCGGGGCTCGAACTCACGGAGCGTGAGATCGTGACCTGGCTGAAGTCGGACGCTTAACCGACTGCGCCACCCAGGCGCCCCACACAGACTTTTTTTTTAATGTGTTTATCAATCTGATGTTACCGATTCTGAATTTTGAAGTATATTAGAGACTTCACGCTTCAACATCAAAAAATCATTGTTTTTCACTAGTAAATCTATGGTTTCATTTTTTTTAATACATAGATTTCTGACCTTAAAATGGCTTTCCAGTCGTTTCAGATCTTTTTTTCAAGTCTATCTTTCCTACTGCATACATATTTTAGAAGCCAACTTTATCATATACCACATTTTAGGAACTATTTTCGGATTTCCAGTCTATTCCATTGGTCTTACCATGTGCCAAATACATACCATTTTAATTAATACTGTTTTAATAAGGATTTTATATATTATGTCAGAATATCTGGCAGTTACTCTTCACTTCTCTACTTTTTCAGAGTTTTCCTATCAGAAAGACAGAATTATTTTTTCCTACAGGAATTTTTATTAAGATCACATTTAATTTATACATTAATTTGAGAAATCTTTATGAGCAGATAGGAATTATCCTAAAAATACAAATGTCCATTTATTCCAATCTATTATATTAAGGTATATTTGAATTTTTAGATTTCTTTTTTCTTTTCTGATTCATGTTACTACGTTACTATGTAACTTATCTCTCTACACCCTTTGAGATATTTTCTTATGTTTTATCTTCTAATGGGTTATTGTTTGCTACATGAAGGCTATTGGTTTTTGCTTGTTAATTTTATGTCTTATCCTAATAAACATTCAGTCATTGATTTTTTTGGGATCAGGGGTATCATCATACCTTATACCAATAGAGATAACTTTGTCTTCTTTTCCAGTGCTCCTGCCTCTCAAATTCTTTTGCCTTGGTGCATTTCATTAACATCTATAAAACCCTCATTAAAATCATACTGGCAATAGCATGCATACTTTCATTTTTCCTGACTCTAATGGAAAAATATCTACTACTTCCTTATTTTAAAAAGATTCTGAATTTTAGACTCGGTATATTTTAACATGTTAATGGAAGAGGAATCAATAAATAGTTCCTTACCTTTTTTTTTTAATTATGAGTAGGTATTGTATTTTGTTGAATGCCTTTTCAGCATTAGTGGAGGTGCTAATATTTCTTTTATGAGTATGTTAATTATATTAATTCATTACCTAAGAGTAAAATGATCCTCACATTCCTATAATAAAACTGGTCATGAGTTATCATTAACATGTGAAAATTCAAATTGCTAATTATTTAGTATTTTTCATTAATCTCTAGTTCTTTTTTAATACTTAATCAACATTGTACATAGGTATCAATGTTTCCTGTCTTCAAAACACATTTCAAGTTTTTCTTTTTCATATTCTGAAGTCATTTTAATACTATTAACATTATCTGGGTTTTGTTGAATTGGTACAATTTCCCTAAGATATTTTACCCTGCTTTTGTTTTTGTTTAAAAAAAAAAAAACAACTGTGGGGCTAAGATAGATCGTGGTTATAGGTCTTTGATAAATTTGTCTGGGAAATTTATTCTATGGGATTTAGTCTGGAAAGTTTTCTTAGATCAATTTTTGTAAATTTTAAAAAATTATCTAATTCATG
Source organism: Herpailurus yagouaroundi (assembly GCF_014898765.1). Taxonomy (NCBI): domain Eukaryota; kingdom Metazoa; phylum Chordata; class Mammalia; order Carnivora; family Felidae; genus Herpailurus; species Herpailurus yagouaroundi. Next base: position 85,475,437 of record NW_024412377.1, read on the forward strand.
GTTCTGATATTTGTAGGTATATACAAAAATCAGTCTCATGTCATTCTTTAATTTCCTGTGTTTCAGTGTTTTGGGCCTTTCAAGTTGTTTTGGGTATTTGTGCTATTTGCCTTTTAATTTTCTTCATTAAATTACCAAACAGAATAGAAAAGCAGACCAACTAAGTCCCATTTTTCAGTTATTTTTCATTTTCATCTTTATTTAAATCCTTCTTTGCAGAATGGTTTAATGAGTATTTTTAGACTTTCATATTAATTATTTTGTTATGAATAGTGTTCTAGTTATCATTGTAATTGTGTTCTACAGAGTCTGATATATAGCGTTTTTTACCTTTACATATTACCTTTACATTCAATAAATACTGAAGATTTTAATTTCAAGGTAGAAGAAATGTGTGAGAATTTTCAAAAATTTTTTTGTTTATATAGTGATATTATTTATATAGTGATATATAGTTTATTATTTTTACCTTACTGAAATTACTAAGATTTTCCTTTGTAAGCTCGTCCTTATTTTCTTTATACTTCATGTTTTTATTTAAATTTTAGTTCGTTAACATATAGTGTAGTATTAGGTTTAGGAGTAAAATTTAGTGATTTATCACTTACATATAACATCCAGTGCTCAAGTCAACAAATTCCCTGCTTAATACCTATCACCCATTTAACTCATTCCCCACCCATGTCCCTCCATTAACCCTCCATTTGTTCTTTATTAGTAAGAGTCTCTTGTGGTTTGTTTCCCTCTCTCTTCCATTTTCCTCCTTCCATATGTTCATCTGTTTTCTTTCTTAAATTCCACATATGAGTAAAATCATATGGCATTTGTCTTTCTATGATTGATGTATTTCACTTAGCATAATACATTCTAGCTTCACCCACGTTGCTACAAATGGCAAGATTTCATTCTTTTTGATGGCTGGGTAATATTCCAGCATATATGCAGACCACATCTTCTTGGGGCTCTCTTCATAGTTTGGCTATTATTGTTAATGCTGCTATAAACATTGGGATGCTTGTACCCCTCTGGTTCTGTATTTTTGTATTCTTTGTGTAAATACCTAGTAGTGCAATTGCTGGATCTTAAGGTAGTTCTATTTTTAATTTTTTGAGGAATCTCCATACTGTTTTCTAGAGAGGCTGCATCAATTTGTATCCCTACACAAATGTAAGAGAGTTTCCTTTTCTCTCTGTCTTCACCAACATCTGTTGTTTCCTGTTGTTAATTTTAGCCATTCTGACAATTGTGAAGTGGTATTGTAGTTTTATTTACATTTCCGTGATGATGAGTGATATTGAGCATCCTTTCATGTGTCTGTTAGCCATCTGTAGGTATCTTCTTGGAAAAATGTCTAGTGATATCTTGTGCCCATTTCTTTCCTATTTATTTTTTGAGCATTGGGTTTAGTAAGTTCTTCATAGATTGTGGATACTAAACCTTTATCAAATGTCATTAGCAAGTATTTCCTCCAATCCTGTGGGTTGCTTTTTAGTTTCATTGACTGTTTCCTTCACTGTTCAGAAGCTTTTGATCTTGATGAAGTCTCAATAATTCATGTTTGCTTGTGTTTTCATTGCCTCTGGTGATGTGACTAGTAAAATGTTGCTGGCATCGAGGTCAAAGTAATTGGTGCCTGTATGCTCCTCCAGAATGTTGATTGTTTCCTGCCTTACGTTTAGGACCTTCATCTACTTTGATTTTCTTTTTGTGTACAGTTTAAGAAAGTGGTCTAGTTTCATTCCTCTACATGTTGCTTCCCAGTTTTCTCAGCACTTTGTTGAAGAGACTGTCTTTATTCCCTTGGATATTCTTCCATGCTTTGTTGAAGATTAGTTGACCATATAGTTGTGGGTCCACTTCTGGGTTTTTTATTCTGTTCCATTGATCTTTGTGTCTGTTCTTGTGCCAGCACCATAATCTATCGATCACTACACCTTTCCAAAATAAGTTTGAAGTCCGGGATTGTGATTCCTCCAGCTTTCCTCTACTTTTCAAGACTGCTTTGGCTGTCGGGGTCTTTTGTAGTTCCATATTCTTTTTAGGATTCTGTGTTCTGTCTCTGTGAAAAATGCTGGAAGTATTTTAATAGGGATTGCATTAAAAGTATAAATGGGGGGCGCCTGGGTGGCGCAGTCGGTTAAGCGTCCGACTTCAACCAGGTCACCATCTCACGGTCCGTGAGTTCGAGCCCCGCGTCGGGCTCTGGGCTGATGGCTCAGAGCCTGGAGCCTGTTTCCGATTCTGTGTCTCCCTCTCTCTCTGCCCCTCGCCCATTCATGCTCTGTCTCTCTCTGTCCCAAAAATAAATAAACGTTGAAAAAAAAATTTTTTTTTTAAATAAAAGTATAAATGGTTTTGGGTAGTATATACACTTTAATAATACCTGTGTTCTTCCAATCTATGAGCATGAAATATTTTTTCCCCTGTGTTTATTTTTTCCATCTTTTTTTGTCCTCTTCAATTTCTTTCATCAGTGTTCTATTCTTTCCCAAGGACAGATCTTTTACCTCTTTGGTGAAGTTTATTTCTAAGTATCTTATTGATTTTGGTTTAATTGTACATGGGACTAATTCTTTGAATTCCCTTTTTGCTGCTTCATTTTTGGTGTGTACAAATGCAACAGACATATGTTGAATTCCTATCCTGCAACTTGGCTGACTTCATGCATCAGTTCTAGTAACTTTTTCGTGGAGTCTTTCAAGTTTTATACATAAAGTATCATGACTGCAAATAGTCAAAGTGTGAAGTCTTTCTTGCTGAATTGGATGCCTTTTATTTACTTTTGTTTTCTCACTGCTGAGGTTAGTACTTCCAGTACTATGTAAAATAACAATGGTGAGAGAGGGCATCCATGTCTTGTTTTTGACTGTGGAAGAAAAGCTCTCAGTTTCTCCCCATTGAGGATGATATTAGCTGTGTGTTTTTTATATATGGCTTTTATGATGTTGAGGTATGTTCCATCTATCCCTCATTTTTTGAGGATTTTCATCCCAAATGGATGTGGTACTTTTTCAAATGCTTTTTTCTGCATCTATAGAGAGAATCCTATGGTTCTTATCCTATATTTTATTAATGTGATATATCACATTGATCGATTTGCAAATATTAAACCACTCCTGCAGCTCAGGAATGAATCCCACTCTGTCCTGGTGAATACTTCTGTCAGTGTACCCTTAGATTTGATTTGCTAGTATCTTGTTGATAATTTTTGCATCCAGGTTCATCCAGGATATTGGCCTGTAATTCTCTTTTTTAGTGGGGTCTTTGTCTGGTTTTGAAATCAAAATAATGATGGCCTCATAGAAGGAGTTTTAAGTTTTCCTTCCATTTCTATTATTTGGACCAGTTTGAGAAAAACAGGTATTAATTGGTTTTTAAATGTTTCATAGAGTTCCCCTGGGACACCATCTGTCCCTGAACTTTTGTCTGTTAAGAGATTTTTGATTACTGATTCAATTTCAGTGGTTATTGGTCCGTTCAAATTTTTCTATTTTTCCAGTTTTAGTTTTGGTAGTCTATATGTTTTTGGGAATTTTTTCCACTTCTTTCATGTTGTCCAAATTGTTGGCATGTAATTTTTCACAATATTGTCTTATAATTGTTCATATTTCTGCAGTGTTGGTTCTGTGATATCTCCACTCTCATTCATGATTTTATTTATATGGGTTCCTTTCTCTGTTCTTTTTGAAAAGTCTGGCTAGAGATTTATCAATTTTATTCATTCTTTTAAAGAATGAGCTCCTTGTTTCATTGATCTGTTCTACTGAATTTTTGTTTCTTTATCATTTATTTGTGCTCTAATTTTTATTTTTTCCCTTTTGCTGGTTTTAGGCTTCATATGTTCATTTTGTAGCTTCTTCATGTTTAAAGTTAGATTGCTTAAGATTTTTCTTGCTTCTTGAGGTAGACCTGTATTGCTACACATTTTCCTCCTCGAACCAGTTTTCCAGCATCCTACAAGTTTTCATTTTTTCCATGTATTTTTTTAAATTTCTTCTTTAATTTCCTGATTAACCCATTCATTTTTTTAATTTTATTTTTGAGAGAGAAACAGAGATCGAGAGAGAGAGAGAGACACGGTGAGCAGAGGATGAGCAGAGAGAGAGGGAGACAAAATCCAAAGCAGGCTGCAGGCTCTGCGCTGTCAGCACAGAGCCTGACATGGTGGTCAAACTCATAAACTGTGAGATCATGAACTGTGCCAAAGTTGGATGCTTAACCAACTGAGCCACTGAGGTACCCCACCCATTCATTATTTAAATGATCTTTAATGTACCTGCATTTGTGGTCTTTCCAAATTTTTCTTGTGTTTGGCATCAAGTTTAAGAGCACTATAGTCAGAACAGGTTCATGGTGTGATTTCAACCCGTATTTATAGAGACCTGATTTGTGACCTACTATGTGATTATAGAGAATATCCCACGTGCACTCCAGAAGAATGTGTATTCTACTGCTTTAGGATAAATGTTCTGAATATATCTGTTAAGTCCATCTGGTCCAGTGTGTCATCCAAAGCTATAGTCTCCTTATTGATGTTCTGCTTAAGTATTCTATCCATTGCTGTAAGTGGGGTGTTGAAATCCATTACTATTATGGTATTATCAATGAGTTTCTTTGGTATTAATTGCTTCATGTATTTGGGTGCCTCCAATTTGGGGAAACAAATACTTACAATTGTTACATCTGTTGGATAAACCCTTTTATTATAATACCATGTCCTTCTCACCTCTTCTTACAATCTTTGTTTTAAAATCTAGTTTATCTGATAGAGGCATGGTTACTTTGGCTTTCTTTTGACATCCATCACTAGGATAAATGGTTCTCTAACCCCTCGATTTCAATCTGGAGGGGTCTTTGGGTCTAAAGTAAGTCTCTTTTAGGCAGGATATGACAATGGAAAAAAAACACAAGACCCATATCTTTTAATTGGAGCATTTACTTTGGTTACCTTCAGAATGATTATTGACATTTATGATTTAATGCCATTGTTTTACCTCCAGAAATTCTGGAGATTTTCTGTGTTCCTTTCCACTCTTTGTTGTCTTTGGTCTGTCTTCCCCAAGAAGAGTACCCTTTAAAATTCTTGCAGGTGTAGTTTAGTGGCCATGAACTCCTTTAGTTTTTGTTTGGCTGGGAAACTCTATCTCTCCTATTCTGTATGACAGACTTGCTGTATTGTTGGCTGCATATTAATCCCCTCAGTACACTGAATATATTATACCAGTCACTTCTGGCTTGCCAAGTTTCTGTGAAGATATCTGCTGTTAACCTTACTCATGCTTATTATTTTTTTTAATTCTATGTGTATTTTCAGTGAAAAAGTCAATGTTTACTTTTTTTTTTTTAATTCCTTACGCTTAGGTTTTCTATACTCTTATTTTGGTCTCTAGACATTTCCATGACTGAATTGCCTCACAGTTGTGTTTTGTTGTGTTTGTATTCTTTTTTTTGGTATCTTCTAAAGTTTTTGCTTCATGTAGATTGCTACCGTATTTCTTGATGTACAAATGTCCACAATTGTTTTAAATGTCATTTTTTTTTCTTCCGGAGTAGATTCCTTAATGCCCCTTACCCATTTAGCCCATCCTCCTTCTGCAACCCCTCCAGTAACACCTGTTTGTTCTCCCTATTGAAGAATCTCTTATGTTTTGTCCCCCTCCCTGTTCTTATATTTTTGCTTCCCTTCCCCTATATTCATCTGTTCTGTATCTTAAAGTCCTCATATGAGTGAAGTCATGATTTTTGTCTTTCTCTAACTTTGCTTAGTGTAATACCCTCCAGTTCCACCCACATAGTTGCAAATGGCAAGATTTAATTCTTTTTGATTGCCCAGTAATACTCCATTGAATTATATACCACATCTTCTTTATTCATCCATCGATGAATATTTGGGCTCTTTCCATATTTTGGCCATTGTTGATAGTGCTGCTATAAACATTGGGGTGCATGTGTCCCTTCTAAACAGCATACCTGTAACCCTTGGATAAATACCTGGTAGTGCCATTGCTGGGTCATAGGTTAGTTCTTTTTTTTTGAGGAACCTCCATACTGTTTTCCAGAGTGGCTGTACCGGTTTGCATTCCCACCAACAATGCAAAAGAGTTCTTCCTTCTCAACATCCTCACAACATCTGTTGTTGCCTGAGTTATTAATGTTAGCCATCTAACAGGTGTGAGGTGGTATTTCATTGTGGTTTTGATTTGTGTTTCCCTGATGATGAGTGATGTTGAGCATTTTTTCATGTTCCGGTTGGCCATCTGGATGTCTTCTTTGGAGAAGTGTCTATTCATGTCTTTTGTCCATTTCTTCACTGGATTATTTGGTTTTTGGGTGTTGAGTTTGAGAAGTTCTTTGTAGATTTTGGATACTAACCCTTTATCTAATATGTTACTTGCAAATATCTTCTCCCATCCTGTTGGTTGTCTTTTAGGTTTGCTGATTGTTTCCTTCGCTGTTCAGAGCTTTTTATTTTGATGAGGTTCCAGTAGTTCATTTTTGCTTTTGTTTCCCTTGCCTCTGGAGATGTGTTGAGTAAGAAGTTGCTGCAGCCAACATCTAAGAGGTTTTTGCCTGCTTCCTCCTGGAGGAGTTCGAGGGCCTCCTGTCTTATATTGAGGTCTTTTGGCCATAAACCTTGCCTTCCTATCTTGTACTATTTTCTTTGATATGTTTGCTCATTTATCTTTATTCTGTCTGAAACTCACATTCAGCATATAGTTGGCTTTTTCTCTGTATTCCAAATCAAAAGCATGTGTTAGTATGTTAGATGAGCCCTAGTTAATGATTTTAAATATTTGAGAAATATAGTTTTAAGAACATTTAAGAGAATAAAGGTGTTGAGTAATTAAAAAGAATAATTGGTTAGTCTTTGGAGAATCAAATGCTGCCAATGTAGCAAAAGGAGTTTAAGTAAGAATCCAACAGAATGATCCTCATCTAGTGCTTACTAGCCAAGCACTTGGTCATTTAATTGTATCCTAAAATCCTCATCTCTAAATGAATAGTATTTACATTCATCATGAAAAAGCTTCACTAAGATGGCAGTATAATAGTTGGCGCACAGTACGTTTATTTCTAATAAGCATAATAGTAAAATATAGAAATCTGTATTTATCATTTACCATAATGAATGAAAATTACACAATCTAATCACATTGAATTCAACATTTTTGTAATGCTTTGCTATCTATCAAAATTGACAAAATGTAAGAGACAAAGAAATTATTAAAAATACATATGAATTTATTAATAACACATAAATTTTAAATATATAAGGAAAATTCATGAGGAAACCCACATCACCTAAGATTAACAGACTTCTTTCAGTCTTCGGTAGCCCAGAAAGATATGAATATAGAAATACATAGGTTGAGGGCTGCCTGGATGGCTCAGTTGGTTAAGCATCCAACTTTGGCTCAGGTCATGATCTCTCGGTTCCTGGGTTTGAGCCCCATGTTGGGCTCTGTACTGATAGCTCAGATCCGGGAGCCTGCTTCAGTTTCTTTGTCTCCCTGTCTCTCTGAACCCACCCACCCCCCCCCCCACCCCACTTTCACTCTGTCTCTCTCCCTCGGTCTGAAAAATAAATCCACGTTAAAAAAAATTTATAAAAAAAGGAAATACATAGTTTGAGACTTCAAACTAACTGATAAAAAAAATTCTCTCTTCAATCTACAAATGCCTTTTTTATCATATGTACATATATAACAAAATACATAATAAAATATCAAGAGGGATGTGTCAGTGGCTCAGTCAGTTAAGCATCTGACTTCAGCTCAGGTCATGATCTCGCTATTTCCAAGTTCAAGCCCTGCATTGGGCTCTGTACTGACAGCTTAGAGCCTGGAGTCTGCTTCAGATTTTGGGCCCTCTCTCTCTGTCCCTCCCCCACTTGTGCACGTGTGCATGCACTCTCTCTCTGTCAAAAAAAAAAAACAAAAAAACAAAAAAAAACCAAAACCCCACAACATTCAATCACTTAAAAAAATAAAAAATAAGTAAAATAATATACGAGAAACACCCTCAAGAAATTCTAGAAATGAGGTCCTATTTTAATAATGAAATTTCCAATAAACCAAAACATCTGAACAACCTATCCATAACTGTAGAAGTTATCTCCTAGTAATCTTTAAGCCCATAGCTAAGTCAGTGAAACATTTTCCTGAGCATCATAGACACTGGAAAGTATTCAGTTAAATACAAAGTAAGGAACCAATTCATAATATGAAAGAGCCAAAATAAATGAACATAATTCTATTCTACATATGAGAAAACCGGTAGTGGATTCTATGGAAAACAAAGTTTAAAGAGAAAAAAAACTATCACACTAAAAATAATCACTAAATCTGTTTTTTTTTTGTTTGTAAAACCAAGCAATGAAAATGAATATAAACCAATGAATTTTTTTTATCAGAAGCAAATGAGATATACAAAAACAATAAAAATCTAAAAAAAATAATCATATAGTAGATTTATGGTATTAAAATAGCATATTAGCAGTAAGTCCCGCTAATAAGTTAGGACCTTCTGAAGGAAGTAGAGAAATATAAAAAATAAAACCCCCAAAATGATTTCAAGAGATGAACACTCAAACTTCAAAAATTTACAAAGTCTAACCTAAAAAGGTGTTATAGAGTAGACAAAGACCTGTGATGTTAATAGCAAAGATGCTTTTTAAAAAGAAATTCTTTTATTGTTTATTTATCTTTGAGAGAAAGAGAGACAGAGAGATTGTGAGCAGGGGAGGGGCAGAGAGAGACAGAGTCACAGAAACCGAACCAGGCTCCAGGCTCTGAGCTGTCAGCCCAGAGATGGATGCAGGGCTAGACTCCAGGAACCATGAGATTATGACCTGAGCTGAAGTCAGACACTCAACCAACTGAGCCACTCAGGTGCCCCGCGAAGATGCTTTTGATAGGCAGTGAAATAAATAGCTGATTTCAGGATCGGGAGACTACTACTTCAGCATTGATCATGTAGGTAGAAAATAAACTATCCAAAATAATTAAACATGTAACGTATATATTTGCATACATTTCATAAATGTATACATTTATGTATTGTAGATTTGTCACATAGAAATATTGATTTTTTTCAATGTTACAATGCTGCATCTGTTTTGTATCTTAAAGTCCTCATATGAGTGAAGCCATATGAACATAGGGGAAGGGGAGCTAAAATAACATAAAAACAGGAATGGGGACAAAACCTAAGAGACTTTTAAATATGGAGAACACAGCATTACTGGAGGGGTTGTTGGAGAGGGGATGGGCTAAATGGTTAAGGGGCATTAAAGAATCTACTCCTTGGGGCGCCTGGGTGGCGCAGTCAGTTAAGCGTCCGACTTCAGCCAGGTCACGATCTCGCGGTCCGTGAGTTTGAGCCCCGCGTCGGGCTCTGGGCTGATGGCTCAGAGCCTGGAGCCTGTTTCCGATTCTGTGTCTCCCTCTGTCTCTGCCCGTCCCCCGTTCATGCTCTGTCTCTCTCTGTCCCAAAAATAAATAAAAAACGTTGAAAAAAAATTAAAAAAAAAAAAAAAGAATCTACTCCTGAAGTCATCGTTACACTATATGCTAACTAACTTGAATGTAAATTTTTAAAAAATAAAGAAAAAAAAACAGTTTACCATGCAATCTCTCTCAACACACTTAACTGTTTAATAATTCTAAAGCTCTTGGAGGAAACCTGGAGCATTCTTTTCCATTCAGAACAGCCAAAATTAAGGTATTCAAATCACACACATTCAAAAGCATTTCCCCCAAATGTTTGGTATATCTATTTCCCATATTAGGAAGTAGATTCTCAGCACAAGAGAGAGAACTAGTGCCAATTATCTTTTAGGTGATCAGAGACAGTATCATAAATATCTAATCAATAAATTTTCTGAATGGCCAAAATCCCACATTCCATTTCTTCTGAAATTCATTGTATAGGTCAAAGCTCACTAGGGACTGAAAAATCCCATTTAGCTGATAATGTTTAATCAAATAAACTTCCCAAGTATGGTGTAGCCCACTTTTCCTCCAACCTATGCCCAAACGCATACTTCAAGTTCTAAATATTTGATTTTCTAGTGTGTCTAAGCCTGCATCTTCCAAGTATTTTACTCAAATACCAATTCCAAATAAACTCAAAGTGTAGTAAGACAGACAACACTTTTAGAGTATGTTAACAAATATGTGATCATGCTGTGAATAAGAAATTAGCCCTTCCAAGAAGGGCTAACGAATTACCCAGTAAGACCTTACCAAGGATTAATACCTCAACTGACCTACAGAGGACACCTGGAGTGAGCACCTTCGTAGAAATTCAGGAATGAAAATGACCAAAGCAGATCATGGAAACGTTTGAATATCTTAACAGACTATTGGAGACCCCGAAATCATTAAATAAGCATTCCTATAAAGTATCTTTTACCTAAAATTGTCTCAAGTGCGCTGACCAAGTGTCCATTTTTCAGGTTTTTAATTTCTCCTTTAGAATCCATAAAATAACATAGTTTAATTTTCTTAGATTTTATGAACTATTGCATTTACTCAAGGCTATCTTTTTAAGAATTAAGCTATCAATATACATTAATCAATTGAGTCATTTTTTTTTACTATTTTAAGAAAAAAGCTGATTTCAATAAGGCTAATTAGCAAATCCAAGTAGGAATAATAATCACTTTAACAGATTTTCATTCTCAGATGTGTACGTTTATAGTTAATACAAATTGCTAAATCGATGTAGCAAAATGTCTTTAAAAATTGACTGTACTACTATTAGTAACTAATGTTTAGTCATCCAAGCACTTCTATACTTTTATTCTAAAAATGCTACCCGATTATGGTGTTCTTTTAAATTCCCCACATAATTCTGTGAACAGAGTTAGTGTTTAATACAAGCTGATTAAATTCAAGTAGATGAAATTTAGACTAAGTTTTGAGGGTGTACAATCTCAATATTTGAAGACACTTAGCTATTAATTTTCATGCTAATGAAGTATGTTATACAAGAGATGTATCAAAATTAAAAGTCAACCATATTTCACTTAAGTATAACATCTCAGTGAATAGTAATGTTACTTGGAGTATGTATCTAATCGTAAAAATGGTAGCCAACACTCACTTTTGGGGGTATTAAGTGTCATACTGGGATTAAAACTGAATATGGCCCAACTGATGATTTCCTTTTAACTAATACCTATATAGATAAATATAGATATAATTATAAATTATAAATATAATATAGATATAATTATCCATCAATAGGACCAACATTTGTTTCTGATTTTCCAATCCCTAGGCTAGATGTATTACCTATCGTTTTATTTCAGTATACACTCAAATAAAGATGCCTATTTATAAAATTCGCTAGTACCATTACCAAAATCAAAGGCATACTGACACTGAACATTCCTAGTGTGTAATATTGTTTTCTTAATCTGAGTGCAGCAAATTCCATAACCAGCAGGTCACAGTTTCAGTTTTGCAGCTTTTGGGTTCTTAGCAGCTTTATCTTCTGATAGGCTATAAACTTCATGAGGGCAGGGATTATGTATGGTTTTGCTCATGACTGTAGCCCTAATGTTTTACCTCGTCGTTTAGAAGATAGCAGGCACCCAATATTGATTTAATAAATAAAAGCAGGTAATATGAATAGCTATTATGTGCTCTGACAAATTAGAGCATTAATTTTATTTAAAGCACATTATAGTTTCTCATGTAAATGTTCTTTAATAATCATCCTAAGTTTTCTGTTATAAAGCAAAAAAACAAAAACAGAAAGTAAAAAACTAAGCATTATTTGAAAACAAAGTTCATTATACAGTAACTGAAATGTAGTAAGTGCATTTAATCTCTAGTCATTGTTTTCACGGTTTTCAATACATTACTCATTTAAGCTATACCATGTCCTTTGAAATACATACCATTGTTAATCCTATTTTGCCAATGTCTAAGTCTTAAGGAAGTTACTTTCCAAAAATCATCTAGTTACAAAGCAGTGAAACCAAGAATCAAACTCATGATGTCTAATTTTAGTCCTGGATTAACCTCTATAATTTACATTAACTTTTCCTTATTTTCATGCAAGAATATAAAATATATGACCATATATGCTTGCCATTCATTTGATTAAATGTTTTAGAAGGCATTGTGGTTTTTCTTAAAGATAAAACATCAATGTTTAATGGTATATATACACACATTTTTTTGTTTATGCTATGATTAAAGACCTTAGGAATTCAATGTCAGTTTCCAGACAACTACTAGGTTCATTGTTCAGCTGAGCTTCTTGACGTACCCATCATTTTTACATGTATTTTAAAAAGCTGATTCCATGATGTAACATACCTCGGAACCAAAGGCTTAGCATTTCTGGTTTGATACAGGGCAAGTACTTACTGTATTTTCTATAGAAATATAATTCATTTTTCTTTGATGTTCATATACTGCATTATTTCATAGACTATCTTTGTAAAGTGCCCCAATACCCTGCGAAGTGTACAAAACAATGGATACCATTCTGGTTCATATAAAGACATTAAGCTTTGAGATCAATTTTGTTATTATCCTTCCCTGACAACATAGTACCACTTTGCTTTCACTCCATTATTACAGGCATCACTTATAATCAAGAAATACTTGACAGGTACACTGTAATCATGAATTAATTGTCTGGAAATTTGTATCATTCATTATTTTTGGATTTGGAGAACCTCAGTAAGTGGTGGGTGAACAGCAGTATCTCTAGTTCCAAGGCTTATTTACATGTGTTCGAATCTTCTCATCAGTGTTGTCACCATTGGGTGCCCTATCTCATTCTTACACATTTTCTCATATCCATATTATGAAAGTTGATGTAATTCCTCCAAGACCAAAGGGATGAAAATGAGTGTGTGTGAATAACACAGAATTCATCTCCTTACTGCACGATTTCTTGGAATAGGAGTATATATCATGCCAATTTACGCATCATCTGATAACTTATAATACAGCCTTATTTCTAATCAAATTTCATTTATTGTGCCAGTGCCCTTCCATGCCTTTTTGTAATACTCAGGCTTCTTTTCTTAGATGTCCAAGCCTTAAGTTAGTGTAGCTGTATTAACTAACCACCACCTCAAGTAACAACACTTTTGCTTCCTTTTCTCAAAAACTCAAGCCCTTTCTCTAAACATAGCACATTATTCACTGTGGTTTATTCCACATGTACCTTATTGATTTCCTTTTTATTGCCTCATATCCAATTCCCACTGTAGCTCTTCTTTACCTACCTACTAACTATAGTTTCATGTCATTCTCTGCATTCTATTACTGACCCTGTGTTCAAGTTTTTGTCTCACAAAGTCACCTAACCAGTCCTTTTATCTTGAATCTATTCTTAAATGATTGCCATAGTGGTCAAAGACGAAACTGATCATGCTTATGATTATAAATGCGTTCCCTGACTTAAGGACAAATTTCAAACCCCAAGTTTAACATACAATGTTCTTGGCTGCAACCTACCTATATAAACCTAATTTCCCACCCTTCCTCATACTAGAGGCCGTGTTCTAGCTGCAGCCATCAACCTGTCATTTACTTGCAAGCCTTCTTACATACCCCTCTACCTGACATTCACGTTTCTGCCACTTCCACATATGCTGCTGGCTGCTAATCGGTCTAAATTCTTTGTGAACATCTTTTGCACTTGAAAGTACCTCTAACACTCAGTCTGTCAAGATAGGCTTCCTGTGAATGCACTCTGTACACACGTTTATTGTGACACAGCATTCTACTTTAACAGTTGCCTGTGTCTTTGGCTAGGCCATTAGCTTTAATTTTAGGCAGTCTTTAAGAGACCCCACGATGATCCCCTCCTCCTGGTGTGCATACCTCATTGATCCTCTCCCCTGAGAGTATTGGACGTATCCCCTCACTTCTAACCAAAGATCATAGAAGAAGTAATGAAACATGAGTTTATATTAGGTTCTAAAAAGACTGTGGCTTCCATCTTGGGGTCACTCTGTCTTGTTTTTATAGTCTGAAGGCAACTGTCACGTTGTGAGCTGCCTTGTGGAGAGGCCCATGTAGCAAAGAACTGAGGCAATTCCATGGTCAATAGCCACCAACAAAGTGGACTTTGAGAATAGCCACATGAGTTCATAAAAGACAAGGTTGGGGCACCTGGGCGGCTCAGTCGGTCGGACGACCGACTTCAGCTCTGGTCATGATCTAACTGCTTGTGAGTTCGAGCCCCTTGTAGGGCTCTGTGCTGACAGTCCAGAGCCTGGAGCCTGCTTCAGATTCTGTGTCTCCCTCTCTCTCTGCCCCTCCTCAGCTCACACTCTGTCTCTCTCTCCCTCAAAAATAGATAAACATAAAAAAAAAAAGACAACAAGGCTTTAGGTCAGACTCTAACCCTCTGGCAGCTTAAAAACAACTTCAAGGACCTCCTTGTGCAGAGAAACCCAGCTAAGCTCTTCCTGGATTTCTGATCCACACAAACTATGAGGTAATAAGTAATTGTTATTTTCAACTGTTAAGAACATGAGTTAAGCTACAACTTAAGTTAGAAATTTTTTAAGGCAATTAATACCATTTAAGTGTTTACTCAGAACCCCTACCAATAAATTTGAGGTATTCAAACTTCAAACACCTGAAAAAATAGTTTCTAACCTTGTTCATTCCAAGTATTTTTTCCACCTAAAGAGGACACAAAGTCTTCCAATATTGCAAATGTATCGTAAATCAATATTTGACTATGCACATCCAGGGGCAGACATGAAATTTCACAAAGATAAAATTAGCAAAATGCTCCGAAGCTTTTTCTCTAGGATCACATTTTTTAATTCAGTTGTATAGTGGCATAATGTAAGGCATAAGTTTTATTTTAGGGTTTAAAAATCAAATGACTCTCATGTAGGTGGCACAGTGTCTACATATAAGAAGGATGCCCTATTTCCCTAGGCATTAATTTGACTTCTTAAGCTGAGAAAACCCATCTTTTTCCTAGAAAGAACCCCACCAATTATCCTTTTATTATATTTTCATAATAACAAATATTGCCTCGTGCAAGATTTCCCCATTAGTGTTTTATATTTAAGTGCACACAGTCTGTTTAATCCTTCAACTTTATCATACTTCGCTGATTAATCTAGTTTAAATACCATAAAAGTCCATAACCATTGCTATAAAAACTTATGCTTGCTTATTAAACTAGCTACTTTGCCACTGTCAAAGGCAAGCAATAAAATTGTGCATAAATATAATGGAGCAAACATTTTTGCAATTGCTAAATAGATTTTATCTTGTGCATATGAATGCCTTCAATTTAATTCAAACTTACATGATGAGCAACTAAAATATATTCTGTATAAATGTACTTTAATATTTAAACTGTGCCTCTGGCTATCTAGTATGGATGCCTCTTCACTGAATAGTCTGTGACATGATATATGTATTTGTATTTCTAAGGCACACACAAGACTCTTCTTAACATGTTCAAGATCTTCCTACTGAGAAAAGACTTCAACCAGAAAAGTCTGGACAAGTAAAATGTACCCGATTTGTGTTACACAACTTAATTATCTGTTATTCGAGTCTTAAATAATCATGGTTGGTACCCTCAAATAGATTTTGGTGGAGGGGGAAGGCTTAAAATGAAGATGGGAAAGAAAAATACTCTAATTTTGTCACTCTGTAATACCACCTTGATCTTAATTGCTTTCTAATTATATCCTGGAGTTGTTGTCAAAAGCTTTATTACTATCAGAAGAGCTTTAGTGATTTTCCCCAAACTTTTATTTATGCCATGTTGTCAATAGAGCTTTGAACATAGCACTTCAGGAAAAGTCATGTAACTGAAGGATTGACTAAGATCTCCAAGTCCACCCAAGGATATGCTCTTATAAATAACAGTAATGGGTTCCATCATTAGCTCAGACTGGGGCTTGCTCATCACCATAATGACAGATGGCTTTAAAAAATGTCCAGCACTGGATTGAGATGAATGGGCTGTGTGGCTTCTTACTCAGCAGTACTGGAGCTGTATATGTATATTTTTTTCTTTTCTTGGTTTATCACTGCATACTTTTCACATCCATAAGGGAGATTAGTGTTCTCCGGCAAATGGAAATTGTTAATACACATCCATCAACAGAGAACAGAATGAACAGAGATAAACACAAAAAGGAATACATTCCATTTTTCATCAAATTCAGAGAGAAAATGATCTATTTTTCATTCAATCAATGGATAGCTAAAAATATCCTGGACTTACTATTCCTCCTTGTGTCTAAACACAATTCATAAGTCTTAATTCATTAGACTAATGTGTTTATAAGGCAGTTGAAATGTCAAAGCTCTGCTGGATTTAGTATAAACTTAAATTCCATTACCTGGCAGGCATTAATTGCTTATGGAGCATAGGGATTCTTCCCAAGGGTCTTATATGTTTCCTTTTGTCATTTTGCTAACTATTCTGTCTAGACGAACTTAAAGCCCTTAATCCACCATTGGGATCAATAAACTGCACAATAATTCAGTCCTAATAATTAGCTTTCACTTAAACACAAATGGTCATTTCATTGTGAACTGCAGTACAAAATGATAATGAAATAATTAAAAAGACAGATGAAAGAGTGACTTAATAGGGAAGAGGCCTTACTGTTCAATTAGAGGCATTACCATTCAACCTTTTTATTACTGCCACAACCTTTCAATTTTTAAAAAAAAAATAATACTTCAAGCTCTGCTCATTTAACCCATGGCAGTATCACTATTATATGCAGTCTTATGGTGGGAGCCTTATGCCTCAGACTGCCGTGAAGCAGTTGTCTTTCTGAAATCATTAAAATGGTGTCTATTTCATTCAAAGGTCTATCAATTGTATATAAATCATACTACCACAGTGTCCTGATTTCTCCTATTAGGGATTTTCTCAAGCCTTCCCAATTTCTTTTTAAACAGGATTAGCTCTGCCTAGTTCCTTTGAAACAGCCCTCCAATTGTGTAGAGCGGTTTTAAGGTACTTTATGTTCTGAAATAAATCGTAAAGGCATCTCATCCACCCCACCCCACCCCACCCCCGGCAATTTCCTAAGACAGTCCACAGCAAAAAAAATTCTTCCTATTTGCTGAACTGCCAAGTTAGTTCTAACTCCAAAAAAAGGTACCAAACTTCATTAACCTTTTAATGCATTCTCACAGATGTAGGGTGATACATACATTTGAATCTTTATGATCAAAGCACTAGCCTAATAGCAAAATCTTTCACTTTACCTTTGCCATGTCCTGTTTTCATTTTAATTTCTGCTCTATCCTCACAAGGATATGGACATGCTGTTCTTCTACTTTGCCAGGAGCTGGAGACATTCATAATCAATTACAGCAAAACTTGCTACTGTTCTTGCTATTGGTACAGGAGATAGGGCCCTTGGGCTTCCCCAGCCTCTTTGAAAGTAAGGTAAAAATCTCCAGGAAAAGTCTCAGCCCATTAATCGTGATCAAACTTGTGAAGACATACCACAAAATGGACATCCCAAATGAGACATAGCTGTATTTTCCCACACACTACGGCGATAGGTCTTCAACTTAGAAAAACACACATACTGTCAGTATTAAAAAGAAGCTTGTGACCATAATCTTCACATATAGTCATAATATCTGGTACAAAATAGGAATAGGGTCTCAAATACTTGGTTAATGACTAAGTGAAAAAAAGCTACAATCTCAATTGCTCAGCTGTTACCCAAAGTCAAAACCAAACCAACAAACCTACCAACAAATGAGACTCAACGTATGTATCATCTTCCTCAAGTTTGACACAGCAGACTCCCCTGGTAAAAACTTAACCTGAACAAACAATAGAAGGGTACATACATACACATCTTACCCACATACTTTTTTTGTAATTATTATGCAGTAGAGCTCCCACCACACTCAGTCTGTGATGTATATATAGCCTATGTGGTTTTTTTTACCTGAATTTTTCTGAATTTTGAAATATATCCATTGGCAAGAGTTTTAGATATGCAGTATTAATTGGAAGCTATAATGAAATATAGCCTGTACTTAAACACAGATCAGACAAAATTAACCTTTAAAGTTTAGTCTGTCAGTACCCAAAACAAAGGAGACCAAAAAAATACAGCGGTGCATGGTCCATAAACCTGGTACTACACAGAGTCCAAGTTTCTTTCAACGAAGAGTTATACTTACTTCTTAGATACACTAAGCATCTGAGAAGGGTTCTCGGGAATGAGCCACAATTCACCTCACTTTAACGAGCTGCTAACAGTAGTGAAATCTTCATGGACCATATTAGAAAAGGAGAATTAAGGATTAGCAGCTCGTTCATTTTGCCAGTGTTTCCAAAATTCCTTCTTAAGAATCAGAAACACTGTTTTAAGGTTTCTTTTCCCATCCCTTTAACTCCTGAGTCACTATAGCAGGAAAGGGGCTCAGTAATTCAGTCAATAGTCGGTACACAGATGAAATTGTCTTCAGACTACAGAATGATATTTTGTCCAGTTCACTTAGTTTGATAGAAATTCAAAGTCACGTATTTCCTTCATGTTGATGCAAAGCACACAGTGTTCTCTCAGAAGACGTTCCTTTTTGTGGACAATTACATGGAAGAAAATTTATAAATAACTAGTATTTTCTAAGTGAGTAAGTGAATACTATTGTTCATCATTTAGTGTTTTAGGAGTTTAGTTTCTCACAACCAAACTTGAGTTACAATGCAAAAAGTTACTGATTTTTCCAAATGGATTTCTGGAAGTATTAAGGGGAGAATCGAACTCTGGATTATTGTAAATCCATTACGATTTTCCTGACTTGCCCATTTCCACCCCAATTAGCTAGCTGCCCTCATTTTAAAATAGTAATTTTACTTTTTAAAATTTTATTAAGTTTCTTATGTTAGCATTATATGAGCATGGCATATGATTTTTGCAGTATTAATATTGACTCTGGTTACATCAACTACACTGAACATTGAAATGGTCCACATAATCATGAAGGCTAACTTAAGACAGAGACCCAGCAGTAATTGTTGATACCAATTTCTATGTGTGACAGTTTCTCTGATTCTAAAAAAAAAAAAAAAAAAAAAAAAAAAAATTTCTCAAGCAAAAGTAAGGTCAATACCAGAGATTTATGTTCAAACATTAGAAATATTGGTTTCAAAATTATTTCCTTCTCAACATTTTTCATTTTCATAATTCATTTTATGAAATAATCTTGATTTCCAGTTGGCCTTTAACCTTGAGTTTAACCCATCAGTAAGGAGTTTTCATACCTTGTTCTTTTTACCCAATTAGGTCATTCTCACTTTGCATGTACTCTTACAGTCTGAGATTAAAGACAGAGAAAGAATGGACAAGCACTGAGACTCTGTATTTCAGTACTTCATGATTTTCTTTGATTTCAAGTATCATTTGTGTGGTCATAACTATCTTGACATTTCTGAACACGGCATGCTTTAATGTCATCTGCTTTGCCATACATTGTTCCCTTTGCCAGGAACATCCTTCACTGCAGCCACTCCATTTTTCGTGAAGTGAGCTCAGAAGTTCCATTCTCTGAAGCCCTCCTTCATCTTATCTACACCCTGACCTTGACAGAATAATCCCACTCCTCTTCTACGCCAATAATGACTGATTTTTCCCCCTTACTTCTTGGCTCATTCAATCTCATTATTTAACTGTCCAGGCTGGAATTCTTGTAATTTTATGTTTTTCTTTCAAAATTCTTACTCTTCACCTTCCACAACTGTCCTGGGTCTGTCATTTCTGCTTTTTCCAAATACTCTGAATTTATTTTGTAAGCTTCTTCCCACAACCACTTTCTCCCAGTCCTTAAGTAGACTCCATGCCTCCATTTTCACCTTGTACAGGCCTTCCCCCACTCTTAAACCAGGTTATTTATAAAAATCAATTTCTTATCATGGGTAAGTAAAAAAATTTTTACCAAGATACAGGACATATCCCACAATCTGGCAGCATTTATCATTCTTATTTTCACTCTTCCTGTTCAACACAATTTATAGTCTGTACTCTATGACGTTCTGTAATTCCCTAAAAATTTGTAGTACTTTACATCATTCCTGGTTGCTCACTGCCTTTCTCCCCACAGGGAGATTATAACACCTGCTTATTCTTAAAAGACCTAGTTCTCTTACGAAGTATGTAGTACTCTTAAATATTGATGCCTACCTCATCAATTTTAGGCTTGGCCATGTGACCTCCTTTGGTAACACATGTGGAAGTGTTACACATCCCACATTTAAAGAGAAGTTTTGACTGTGATCGCTCAGAGTGGTTTGGCTCATCTTCTTGCTCTTTCTTTTTGCAGGAGAGTGCAAATGTCTCACACTGGGCTGCTTCTTTAACCCAACCCCTGAGTGATCAAGTAGGAGAGCAGAGCGCACCAAGCCGACATCTCACCCATCGTTTGTTTGCACTTTCTCTTCACTCTAAGTATTTCTTTTCTCTTATAGCTATTTTTTAATATGAAATTTATTTTCAAATTGGTTTCCATACAACATACTTCAAGCACTACTGAAAATCCTTTGTGATATTTTCCTTCAAGTCAAAATTCACAGCTTTTCCAACACCAATCACATTGTATATTAGAAGCATGAATTTCACAGTACCAATCACATTGCATTGTACTTGTTCATGTGTGTTTTTATCTCTTCAAACCCAGTATGACTTCTTAGGGCAAATAGTTTTTTTTTTAGTAACTTCCTTTGACTAACATTAATCCTGCCAAGTGCTGAAGTCCATAAGGTGTTCGAAACAAAAATTCCATAATTTGCTCAATTAACAATGCAGCATCTAACATCGAGTGAAGGAATAAATGTTTACATATATCAGCTTCAGGGATTGGAAGTCTTTCAAAAGGAAAGATCTGTATGTTGTGAGTGCATTAACATGTACATCTCCCAGTAATTAACTTAGGACCTCGCTTTACTCATTTTTAAAAATAAGGTGTAAAATCAGATATGGCCCATGTCAAAATTTCTGGCATTTAGGGGCTAAAGTTGAAATGCATTCCAGAAGCTATCAATTTTAATTTTCTGTATTAAATTTTAATTCTGGGGATAAGTTAGAGGTATCTTTGTCAGTTTTTCATGGGGCGGTGCACCTCTGAGCAAGGTTAGATGGTGACCCCCATCATCCCACATACAAGCCAGTTTGCCTCTTCAGGTTCACATGACTTCAGAGAACTCAGAAGTGGCCTCAAAACAAAATTGCTTCTGTTCAGTTCAACAAAAAAAATTATACAACTCGTTAACGGGTATGAACAGTGTTATTTAATTTATTGACTGAATAGCAAAGGTTAAACGGAAAATAAAAGATTCAACAACTTGTGTGCTCTAAAAATTCACATATTCACAGATGAATTCTTGTGTGTGAATATCTATATTCCTAAAATGAATATCAAGGTGTTCATTTTTCAACATATTTTGAAATAAAGCCTAATTGTATTTTATATGTACCCAGAAGCCAGAACATTTGAAAAGTCCCACACATTACAAGAAATGTAAGGTCATGGAACTGAGACTATTACTGTTGCCTCCTAGGAAATTAAAAATGTACTAAAGCAAAAAGAAGAAATATCTTGATATTAAGAGAGCACTAAGAAGAAAACTGTAACCTGATTTACTTCAGTGAGTGTGGGTGCCACTTTTGCTCATTGTACAAATGTGATTTTCAAGCACAGAGTTGTGCATATTATAGAGAGAACTGTAGCAACATATATTTGAGGGATAAAT
This sequence comes from Herpailurus yagouaroundi, assembly GCF_014898765.1. NCBI lineage: Eukaryota > Metazoa > Chordata > Mammalia > Carnivora > Felidae > Herpailurus > Herpailurus yagouaroundi. The sequence continues at coordinate 85,497,187 of NW_024412377.1, forward strand.
GATTTTGTTAGCTAAAAACAGTCTTAGGTCAGGTAAGTCATTTCTTTGTCTGGATTCAGTCCATTTTCCCTCCTACCAATGTGTAATCTCTCTCATTTCACTACAAAGGAATTTTGCTAGTAATTAAGGGAACATGGGGAACATGTTATCTACGAAAGCTAACTAGTTGAGTAAATCAAATCAATGCCCTTTTTACCCCTAGGAGTCTAACTCCTATTCAAAGTAAGTTATTAGGTAAAACTTGGAACCACTCTTGCTTTAAGAGTAACCAATATTTAAAATATCTTTGAGACTTTGTCCTTTGTCCAGAAGACAGTTATTGAAATTCATTACAATTGTTGGAAACCTGTGCCTATTTCCAACAAAATCTATATTTATACACAACTACATGTAAAAACTTTAACTTTAGTGGAATACTTTTCTTTTTCTTCCCAACTTATTAGGGAAGATATATCAAATGTAATTTGTTTTTATGTTGATCGCCTCTTCCGGATTCCTCCCATAAATAATCCTTAATTATATAGGATAGAGAAGAAATAATCTTAAATATAATTAACAATAGAAACAATGAGTTGGTTTGAAAAACTTTCTATGAAGGTCAATTGTTATTACTAGAATTTTCTGTTTTTTCATCCAAGGACCATTGGAAGACAAATATTGTATTTCCCTGTCAGCTCATGTTTGACTTTTGCCATTTATATAAATACAATGTAAAAAGTCATATAAGAGGTAATGGGTGCTTCCAGCTTTTCTGCTAACATAAGAAAGATGCAAGGGCTCTAATATTCCTAGTCATTGACATTTACAACTATGGGTTTGTTTTTAATACAGGGCAGTGAGCAATGTACTTAAGGCCTCAGAAAATGCTTTATGGCATATACTAAAGGTGAATCACTTTTTTGCTAGATTTATTAGCTAGAGGAATTGCAATCTCAAGAGGAAATTTAGCTACTTTTAACCCAAGTAGTGCTTCTTCTAGTTATTTCCTCTCAAATTCTCAGCAGGACTCAGGCATTCTAAATGTCCTATTCAGGGACCCTGATTTCTTTCCCCCAGCTGGTTTCTGCCACCTTGGGTACTGACAGAGTACTCATTAACAAACTAATTGATTTTTATTAATTATCTGTGGTATGATCTTTCCACTGTTTTCCCCCCTAGTATTTAAGCTTATTAACTGCAAACACGTGCGCACACGCACGTACACACACACACACACACACACACACACACACAGAGTCATAATTTGTCCCAAAAACTTTGGAATGAGAATATACTCAAATACACAGATTGATTCCACAAATCAAAATGTTACTAGGAAAAACTAAGCTATTTTATGTTAAAATTCCACTAACAAAATTAGAGTTGTAAATATTAAGCTAAAAATGAAACAATTGCAGAGAATACTAAAATGACTTTACAAATAACTTAAGTATTAGTTAAGATCAATAATACAGTTCTGATTGTATTTTTAAGAAAACTAATCAGAGGGAAGTGGAGAACAAACTCTCAGCAATGCAAGAGAAGAAATTCTCAACACTTCAAGAGAACAGATACACTTCCATACGGTTTTTCTGAAGGGCTGTTGAGTCTTTAATAACAAATCAAGATGGAAGCCAATGTAAAATACATTGTTAAAATCATAAGAAGAAATAAAGTTGTGAAAAATGTTAATCTAATAGCCTAAAACAAACACAATCTAATAGTACTGACTGAAAATATGGAAGTTGGAATAAAAGTCGCCTCTTTCTAGCTGTATGGATTTGGGGAAAGGTTTTTAAATTCTCAAAGCCTCAGCTTCCTTACTTGTGATATTGGGTTAGTAACAATAACTATCTTTTCAGGTTGTTATGTAATTAAAGGAGATGATGCTTGGTACCATTCCTAGCATATAGTAAAGGCTCAATGTATATTCATGTGCATTATCTGCCACATTTCCCTTTTAGTCCTGTATTTATTGATATGCTTGTTATCACCAAGTTACCTTCTATTAACTTTAAAACATCATTCAAAATTGTTAATTTTTAATCTGATATTTTGAGATTCTTACAGGGTCCAATAAAGATTTCATTATGCTGGTCCCTGCTTCCTCCAAACATACTTTCTTTCTCCTTTCTTAGTATTATGAACAGCACAGCCTATTTCCAGATTGGTATCATCTTTAGACTGTCACTGGATCCAAATGATTCTTCCACGTCAAAGTCCAGGCACTCTGTTATCCTCATCAGTTCCATAGCTTTACCCCAGGATATCAATTCTTATTCCTGTACTATGACACTGTCTTCTTTCAAAACCTTGCAAACCTAGACAAAAAAAAAAAAAAACTATCCAACAGGAAAAAAATCTAATGGCAAACACTCCTGGAGTTTCTCATAGGAATGGTCTGAAGAATCTTTACACACAGACACAAAGACATTTAAAAAAATGCAGACTATTTGGGGGGCATCTGGGATGCTCAGCCAGTTAAGCATCCGACTCTTGATTTTGGCTCAGGTAATGATCTCATGGTTCAGTTCATGAGATCCAACTGCACGTGGGGCTCTGCAAGGACAGCATGGACCTGCTTGGGATTCTCACTCTCCCACTTTGTCAGTCTCTCTGCCCCTCCCCCTATTGTGGGCATGCATGTATGCACACACATGCTCTGTCTCTCCCAAAATAAACCATTTTTAAAATGTGCAGAATATTTGGGAAACATCATGTGCCTGGGACGAGGATTCATTTAATGGGAAGATGGAGGCAGAAGAGCTGACAAGAACAATATGGCCAGTTTACAATTGTATATATAGGTCCTAAGAAGCTTCTCTTTTATATTGTTGGTTGATAGTACTTTAATTGTTTTTGTGGGTTCATACCTAATGACCCTCTTCCAGAAAAGTACTTACCTACACTTCTACCCAGTTACTTAGTCTTCTAGTGTTCCATGGACACCTGAAATCTATTCAGTGACCAGATTATGTATGTGTTCCTGCTTATGCAAGAGGAACCCAAGAAAAGATGCCATCTCTGGGAAATATTCTAGTTCCAATCAAAGAAGGGAAATAGTTGAGAGAAGATTTTGCCTCCAGGAGAAAAGCAAAGAGGCTATTCCAATAGCCCAGATGAACAAACTTAAGGGAATTTACCTTATTTGCCCATGTATACTTCCAAAGTACTTTTGTCACCTCTACATGCAGTGTTAACTCATTAACAAGCATGTGTCCTGAACTAAAATGAAAGGTTTTCCATTCCAGTTAATTTAGGTTTGCTATACAGAATGCTTTTACAAGGTTTAGGGTGTCAACAGTGAATGACTCAACCATCAGATATTGGGGATACATCTGTCACAGCAATAGACTTTGGCAGGTGATTCAAAGTAGGGAGTGAAGGAACCAAATTAGCTAAGAATCCCAGTGTTTGTACCTTGAAGAGAAGCAACAGTTTGAGGATTGAGTTTTGGCAGACAATATAAATGTTACTTTTCAAATGCAGGGGGTGCACCTGTTCTGGTGGAAATGAAGGTAACATGTTCAGGAGAAAGCGGATACAAGAGAAATAGAATCTGTCATACTAGTAAATGGACAGTAGATAATGTATTGCCACTGGATAAGATCCAAAAGGGATGAGAAAAGAAGCACATACATACAAAAAATTCAAATAAAAACACGCAAAAACTATGAATTGTCTATTTGTAGAGCTGATGGAAAAGATGGAGCCAGAAAAAGACAACTGAGCAAAAAATCCTGAAGACAATAGGAATGATAAGCAACCAAGAAACTGGCAGTTCTAAAAAGTAGAGGTGATTTCCCCCCATTATTCAGTAAACAAAGACCCATCGTCTAACAAGAACGGAAATGATTGGCATTGTAGTTCACAAACTTTCTTGTACATGTTTACTTCTAGAGGGAAAGGTAAAAACAAATGAAACCATTTTTTTAAGAACTGCATAAAATTTCAAGAACGTGTAATCAAATAGTTCTAAGGTTCAACTTTGCAAACCAGTAAAAATTTTTGTGTATCAAGGTAATCACGTTGTGATTACAAAAAGTGATAGGAAGTTAACAGTATAGCTAAACAGGGTGTACAAAAAGAATCATAGCTTTCAGGGTTATGATGTTATTATGAGCTTCAAGGGGGTTTTGCTTGTGTTTTTTTGTAAGATGTAACAAGATTATTATACAATCTGCAAATTATCATCTGTGGTATTCCTGAACTTCCATTTTCTACCTTACTAGGAAGGTTTCCTCTGTGATAAACTGTGGGATTTAATGAAGTTATGCTAATAGGAGTAAGCTCAAATCCTGGTGAGAATCCTAGAATAGCAAAGAGGAAAATCAATGATTCTAACTAGTTAGTGCTTTTGAAAAATGTTCACTTGGGCAGGGAGCAAGGGAATTAGAGATATACCTTTGTGCTTTTATCATTGTAGGTCAGTTAATAGTCCTATCACAGGTCCAGTAGGATTGGATTCTATTTTATATAGGAACACTCATCAAGTGATATATTGCTATTTAAATTCTAGCACCACATTTTGTTCTTCACTATGCTTGATTTGAAAGTAAATTTACTACCCATAGAAATAAGCTGATGACAGTGACTGCCCAGAAAGACTGTTATTTACCTTTTTCTCTGTGCATCTCAGTTTCAGACAGAAAACATTAAATGAAAGGGTGTTGAAGTATTTTGAGAAAGAGAGAGACAAAGTAAATGAAATAATCATTTTATAAGCCACTTTATAATTGCAAGGGTTTTCAGTGATTTTTTTTTTGTCTTCTATTTAAAGATAGGCACCATAGAAGACTGAAAATTCAGCAATTTGGGGGAGACTTCTTAAGCTAAGAGTGATGACTAAATTATTTCTCTGAAGGATTTGTCAAGAGATGAAAACATTCTGACCCCAATACCACAAAGTCAACTTCAGAAAGCCAAAAAGAATTGCCTTAGATATCTGTGACATCTGCAGGACCCTTTTCTGCCTTCCAGCTATCCAGCAGTGTGGTGGCTGCAATCCAAACAGTGGAATTATTGTCCTGCACAGCTCATCTTCAGAGTAAAGTTTCTCATGATATAATTTTTACTGTGCACGATGTCTGAGTCAATTCCAGTGATCGGAGACATCACAATTTCAGCACAATTTTAGGCACACTGCAATTGTACAATGCTTTTTTTTTTCCTCATCTTCTCAAAAAGCATAAAGTTTGTTCAGGAACTATTATCATGAATCAACAAATTTTTAGAATATATATCCATAGATACACATCTACTATATGTAACCTATGTTATTTAGTCAGCACTTTGTTTTTCAACATAAACCCCAAAATACTCTTTAATAGTTGTATAATATCAGATTCATTTTATTTCTTTACTGGAGTTTATCAGCCACGTCCTAACAGCTATGCCCTAGAAAGTCTCCTTACGGTAACCTATGTGAGAGCTCGACTAGAAGGATATCAAACAAAGTAGACATGTAAGAATGAAGAAACCCCTCATTTCTAGAGTTCCTCTTTTAGAGAACTGTGTGATGAGAATGAGCAATTTGAGTAGAAAGCATCTTAAACTCAGCAGTAGGAGTGTATTAGACACAATGCTATCAGGGAAAATGGAATGGATTCAGAACACTTTTTCTAGGTGTTTAATTTTTATATACTGAAATAACATTTGGAGTGTAACTTTATTTTATAAAACACTAACTTTGAGGATGTAACTTACCATTCGTTTTCTACTTCCACAAATTTTTATTTTTGGTTTTCCTGATAATATTCAACTATTGTCAATAGTATTTCACCTCATTTAGGGAAAATCTGCGAGAACAATTTTCCATGAAGGAATTTTAAAAGATGTGATACTTATTAAGAAGTCAATGTTTGTGAAGAATTGCTAGAGATGTAAAAAGGGGGTTTTGGGGGGGGTGTATGTGGGGGTGGGGGAGAAGACTCCAACATTTTGTTTTTAGATCTTACTAGTGAAACTATTTGTAGGGTAACATGCACTTCTGCAGTTCTGTGTAGGATAATTTTTCAAAGTGAATTGGAATTCAGTGGATCTGTACAGACAAGCTGAAATAAAAGTTTACTGGATTTTTCTTTTTACTCGGCTTCCAAATACTTAGCCATTTAGTCCATCATCGAAGAAAACACCAGTCTGATACACTGAATTCCAAGCAAGCAAATGTGATCAATTACACAAGAACAGTGTAGAGGGGTAGACTAGGATGTCTAAGTACCTGTGCTTGTGGTTTGAGGAGGAAAAAAAGTCATCAAGGAAGGGCACCTAAGAAATTAGTGTAATCCATTTAGGAAAAACGATCTTGTTCTATTAAGCAGGAATATTCTTTGCTAGTTTTTAAAGCAAATACTAAGGTAATAATCTTGATTTTCATCCACTAACAGTTCTGTTCAGAATTTACTTCCAGTACCAAAAGTCCCATCAGTTTTATAAAAGGTTCTGTGTAGAATGGATGGATCCTAGAGATTTAAGCCACTAGCCCTTTTATAGACTAAGGGAGTCACTTTTTTTTTTTTTAAGTACCTGTAAGTTTTCAATTTACTCTTATCAGATGCGAAATACATTAGCCCAAAACTGAAATAGATGCCTTCTGAACGCTGTGTATAGCCTTCAAGAACTACATGCTAACCCTCACCTTAAGGATTTGGCCACAAACATCTTTGTTCCTTACATAAGCCATCAAGTACATGATTACATCCATGGCATTCCATGGAGCTCTTCTAAAATGTCCAGAGTAACAATTCGGCTTTGGTTCACCTCTTTTTGTACATTAAAACAAACACTACACGGTCTATATTCTCTTTTAACTGTTGTATATACTTCCAATTATCACAGCTCAAGTACCACCCAGATATAAATCTTAGGATCATTCATCTTAGACTGTATGTCAATGTGTTGAATAATTATCAAATACTTTAATACTCACATTCAACTTCTTTTTCTTATCATATACAGGTATATTGGCTTTGATTATTAATAGAATACCATTTTTGGAGGCAATTTTAAATTTGATTTCTTAGTCTAATTATGTGTAAGAATGGAACATTCTTTATAAAATATTCTATACTTGGAAAAGAAAAAGCCAGTTACTTTTTATCAAATAGAGAGAGGTAAGACACCTGTATTTGAAGAATACATTTTAAAAATTTCTTAACAGAAACAAAAAATCTGTTATTTCCTAGTTACTTTGCCAAGCAATTTAAATATACTAAAAGTAGGACAATATTTCTTAATAAAAAATAGTTGACATAGAAGGTTGCAAAAATCTCATTTTATGAAAATAATGGGTGAGAGTAATAAAATCTACAGAAAGAAAAATAAAATTAAGTGTCTCTTAGGAAATATCCTGGTCAAGTTGAATGTATCTATCTGTATCTTGTTTTATTGTACAAGCCAGGCTGAAATTTTATAATGAAATGACCCTGACCCGAAGCCTCCTTTGTAAATGACTAGTGCCTTAATTATTTGCATCTGTGAACTCAAATGAACATACTTAAGGATATATCAATATGCTCATAAATCATCTGCAGGCGATAAGTAGTCCAACATAGATAATTAGAGAATTTACGGAAGGCTTACTCCCTCTGTTTATCTGCTTATGACATTTGCGGTACAGCCCTAACAGCAGGATAATTACTAGATTTATTCATCAAACAAAATCACGCCTTCTGGGAATGCACAGTGACTCCGGTTTTAGGACTAATAAAGACATTTTTCACCAAAACTCAAGTACTAATTTGCTCAATAACTAGCTGCAATAAGCTTTTATGGAAGCACTCAAAGAAAAGGTTTGGCACCAGAGGGCAGATAATTAAAGGTGCAGTATCCCTATACAAAAGGATCTGAACAATTCCCTGACCATATTAAAATTTAATTGTTGAATGTTAATTGAAAAAAAAAATAAGTCGCTTCTGTTCTCTGCATTTCAGTAATTATTCTCCTCAGATCAAAAACCAATCTGTACGTCTAACAAAAGAAAACCTAAAATAAAGTGTTCTTAACACTTGCCATAGAGTACCTCAGTAAAAAATTAAAATTAAAATCCCCCCCCCCAATAGTCGTCTTATACAAAGCTAGTATGCAGTTGCTTTCAATTTTTTCCCCTGGTCTCTCTTCCTCCACCCATCACCCACCGACACAACAGTTATCGTCACTCAAATGGTTTTCCATTAAAACTTTCAACAACTTTATAAATCATAATGGCCTGGAATATTTTTCAGTGATTTGAAAAATTAAGTATTCTTTACCTTCATTTTCTCCTTCATAATTTTTTTGGAATTTTTTTTCCCTAGGATTCTCTTCTGTATCTAGAAAAGGGATTTACTTCAAACAGAAAAGCATTCTTAACCAAACTCATTGAACATTAATTAGGTAGAGTGATCACAACTTTGTTTGCTTATCCACATAGAAGGTCCTTTCTCAAGGAATTGAATAATTGCAGTTAAACTCCACCTATGTGTATCACCACTCTGATAAAAATAATTGTGAAGTATTTTTAACATGTTTCCACATGGGACTGTTAACATGTTCCCTAGAAGCTAAGCTTTTACACTATACCAAAAAAATCAGAAATCCTCAGGCCCTTGAGCTCACTTTCTGCTGCAGAGGAATGATGAACTACACAAAATGCAGACTTTTAAACTCATATTTAATTGTTTAATGTCATGGCTCTTGGTAGAGCATTGTTGCTTGAAAAATAAATTGGGTAATTCAATTAAATGGCTACAGAAGATACATCATATCAGATGTAGAAAGGCACTAACCCCAGCTTGAACTTGACGTCCCACATCGCTTCACTTATTTGACAAATGGATTCTTGAAAATAATTGAAACACATGGCTGCCAGCATAGGTCAATAATACTTTTTTGCCATTCAGCCTCTTAACAGCTTCCATTTTTTCTTGCACTGTGCCATTCAGGGCAAAGATTGCATTTGCCTGGTAAATCATGCAAGCATTATTACTAAAATGGGACTAAATGCAATGAAAATGGACTACATAAAAGTAATGGCACTTAAGTAAAAGGAAGACCATCTACTAGGGCAAACACTAAATGTCAGAGTTAAATACTATATGACATTACTTCCATTACAAGCTCATATTATGCACATAAGAAAGCAAACTCACTAACTACAACTGCATACTACATTTTCATGTTGTTAACTTAACCAGTGTTTTCAAGAAAACTACTGTTAATCCAGACTTAAAGCAGAGCCACACATGTGCTATTTCAAGTTTTCCCCTGCATCTTGAGGTAGAATATTACATTTAGGCAAAAACTCCATTACTACCTAAATTTTCAATTGAGTATCACTAACATTTAAAAACTGATTCTTGGGCTTTGTGATAACGTGGGGCAGGAAGATGTAGACTGAATTCAAAGCCAAGAATTTTAAGAGTATTATCCAAATAAAAAGGTTCTGAATGGGGAAAAAGGAAAAACATGTACTTCAGCCTAGATTATACAGACTGTCTGTATTTTTTCTAATTACTTCTTAAATTTAAACTACCTATTATTACACTCAAAATAGTTCAAAAGGAACTAGCACGTAAAGCAGAGTATCAAGATCCAAGTAGTAAGGCATCTTTTTTTGTTTTCCACGTGGTTCCAGAGACTACCAATTTCTTACGTAATGTTTTTTGGTTTAGTTTGGTGTAGTGTTTGATAAGAAAAGGTGTCCCAGTTTCTTAATGTTCCAACCTTCAACTATTTCACAACTAGGCAATACTGCTCAGAGATAAAAATTCAATCAAAATGTCTAGGATTGACTGCTGCCTCTACTCCTCTGCTATGAGAAAATTAGTCAGTCTTTTTATGCCTCAGTTTTCACATCTGTAAAATGAAGACAGTGAAAACTAAGAGGATTAAGTGTGTAATGTAGTACCTAATAGTACAGGCTTAATAAATATCTTCAGGCATTGTATGCAGTCAAGTATGAATCAATCTTAAGGTTTCAAGACAAAACATGTTCTGAAGTGAACACGTATGCATTTTGACACTGGAGTCCAACTTACATATTCCAGGTCAGGTTTCATTTTTCACCCTTTCTAAAATTATAAAGCTCTTTTAACTTTTCATTGATCAAACTGTCTTTCCTTTTGAAAGGCTAACTCCTTAAAGTTATACCACAAGTATCCACATCCATTGATCTTAACCTTCAGATGAACCCAGTTACCTTCAAGAGCTCATTGCGTTATTTCAGGTTCCTGAAGTTTTCCAGACAACTTTTCTCCCATCAAGGGTATTAACTACTAGGAAAGAGAACTCCTCAGGCTGCTTAAGAATATGATTATTTCCATTTTTTAAAAAAAAACATCATTCATTTGTTGTTTTTCCACTTTTTTGGCAATCCCTCACCCCAACCCCTGCCACCATTCAGCCCTAACACAGCCATCTCTTGAGCCTTTTACTGGAGCTCAAGACGTATTCATCTGATTAGGGGGAAATCATTCAGTCAAGAAAAATTTATTAGATCTGTGGAAGTAAATTTCCCAAAACTTTGAGTTTGTCTTGGGCTTTCAGGGGGCTAATGTTTTGTTTAAAAAATGTTGGGGCGCCTGGGTGGCGCAGTCGGTTAAGCGTCCGACTTCAGCCAGGTCACGATCTCGCGCTCCGTGAGTTCGAGCCCCGCGTCGGGCTCTGGGCTGATGGCTCGGAGCCTGGAGCCTGTTTCCGATTCTGTGTCTCCCTCTCTCTCTGCCCCTCCCCCGTTCATGCTCTGTCTCTCTCTGTCCCAAAAATAAATAAACGTTGAAAAAAAAAATTTAAAAAAAAATGTTATTCAAAACCCACCAACACTGGAGTGGGTGGAAAACAGAGTAATCCTGTTTGTCCTAACTATTCGAGTAATATAAAAGAATGATTAAAAATAGTTAAAGCCGCACAGAGAAAAGATCACAGAACAATTTCACATTTCACACATCAGAATGATATTGATATATTATGGAAAACAACTGAAAAATCTAAGATTCACAGATTCCTATCAACTATTCAAAAGCAGTCAATGAAATAAAGTTTATTACAATTATTTTAAATTGATTATAATATTAAATTAATAAAATCCTGCTGTATTCATCTCCATACATAAAATGTTGACTTTAAGGATTATTAGGCTTACACTGAAATAGGACTACTACTCTACTATTCACCGGTTACTTGATGTAATTTATTTTGCATATATGTTTTCCAAAATATTTGTTCTCCAGATGTGAAAGTCAAGAAGCATAAAACAAGAACGTTTGTTTGCACATTCACAAAAATTAAATATGTTACATTTAATTACAGAATGACACACAAAAATAGGCTATGTGCATTAAAAAAGGTTCTTGTCTTAAAAAAAAAAAAAAGTCTAACGGGAAAATTTGCTGGCCCAGTAGCTTGATTTAGGCAGGGTATTTCAAAATTCTCAAAGCTTACTTTTCTCAATTAAGGATTATGGAAACAATCCTGGTAAGCCTAAAGGGTATTGAATTGTGCTTGTAGAACATTAAGCAAACATGGATATCTCCAGATTCACAAAGCTCCAATAAAACCATGTGTATGTAATTAGATCAATCAACAGGAACCATTATGAGATATATGTCAGAGGAAGGCTCATAACAAGCAGCCATATAGAGAGCATTAACTCTATCCACCTAAGGCCTAATTCACTCAATACACAGACATCACTTAAATCTATAATGGTATTAAATCTATTAATAGTGTGTGCCGTAAGTATTTTTTTTACACCAGTCAAAACAAAAACAAAAACATAGGCAAACACTTTCTATTTTAACATACTTTGCACTAATTGACAAAAACACTGACTATTTTCCAATAAGGTATTTTTTTAAACAAAATAGCAAATGCTATCATTGCAACTGGGAAAAACAAAAACAAAAACCTTAAACTGAAAGGATGATGTGGTATGCAAATAAGCTTTTACTTTAAAATTACACAAAATAAACAATGTAAAAGATAACTACATTAAAAAGCCAAAGGCTACTGACTCTGCTCTCAACTTCGTTTTGAATCTTGTGGCTTACACAGCCTAAGATATACCTAAAAAATTAAAACAAGGTTTTGTATCATTCCTTCTAAAATATTACATTTTTGAGCTTTCATAGACATAGCAGTTCATAATAGCGAAGGGACTCCTTGAATAGATTTAAATCTCATTCCAAAAGTTCAAAGACTTAAATATACACCTACATTGATTTGCTAATGCTGCCATAACCAGTATCATGGACTGGGTAACTTAAACAACAGAAATTTATTTACTCACCATTTTAAAGTCCTGAAGAACAAAATCAGACTCTGCGTGCTTGGTTACTTGTAAAGCAGCTTGCCAGGTCTCACAGAAGACCACCCACTCGCCGTAGTCTCACAGGTCTTTCTTTTATAGGGACGCACATGTCTGTTTCCCAATCATTTCATCTTATAAGGATACTGGTTGCGTTGACTTAAAGCCAACCCATGTGATCTCATTTAACCTTAGTTGCCTCTTTACAGGCCTTCTCTCCAAATATAGTCACGTTATAAGGTACTTACGAGTTATCAACTTATGGATTTTGAGGACCCAATTCAGCACCTAACAACACCTTTAACATTTCATTTTCCATTTTTTAAATGACATTTTTTATTTTGAATCCAGTTAAAAACATTTGCACTGATTATTTTGGTGAATATTACAAACACCTAACATAGTGGTTGTCAAACTATAATGTTTATCAGAATCATCTGGAGGGCTTGTTAAAACACCATGGCCTGCATCCCCAGGGTTTCTGATTCGGTGAATATGGGATGGGGCCTGAAAATTTGCATTTCTTTCCAGGTGCTGTTAATACTGCTAGTCAGAGGACTACACTTTGAGAAACAGTGATGTAGGACAAACTTTCAAAAATTATTTTTATAGCATTAACATGACTTTAAAAGTAAATTAGATAAATCCTGATAAAACCATGTAATTCCCCTGAAATATGAAACTTGATATAAAGTAACTAGTAAGTTATGATCATAAATTGGCACACTAGGAAGCACATCTGGGTATTTTAAAGATGAGTAGCTAGGATTTGAAAGATGTTTACCTTCTTTTACCCATTTCTCATGAAGAATTTCTTTTTAAAGCAATGTTACTCTGAAGAAGACATAAAGATCATTATTTTTAATTTTTTTTTCAACGTTTATTTATTTTTGGGCATGAACGGGGGAGGGGCAGAGAGAGAGGGAGACACAGAATCGGAAACAGGCTCCAGGCTCCGAGCCATCAGCCCAGAGCCCGACGCGGGGCTCGAACTCACGGAGCACGAGATCGTGACCTGGCTGAAGTCGGACGCTTAACCGACTGCGCCACCCAGGCGCCCCAAGATCATTATTAATCAAGAGAGAAAACCCTAAGAATAATTATTGGAAGACAGATAACAATGCATTTTTTGAAAATAAAGCAAGGTACTAAGACAGGAGAGTAAAACCCTGTTCTTCAGTCAGTCGTTATAGATGGTCTGCTCCACTTAAAGCCCAACTGAGCACAGGGGAAATGGTTAGAAGATGAAAGATTCCTCCCATTTATAAGCTTCCTCCAGTCTGAAACAGGGAGGGGTGATCAGCTCACCAAGAGCTGTAACCGTAAGCCCAAAAGGAAGTGGACATGACTTTTCTTCCTTAAAATCAAACAAAAAGAAGAAAAAAATCCAGTCAATTTGAAGTTGTACTTTGAGATAAATACAGGCGGAAGGAGAGAGAAGCTGAGATGAAGGGATCAGCACAGGCAGCTGCACAGAAGAAAGAAGTCATGGAGGAAAGTATCGCACAAAACAAAGTGTTGTTTGGAGAAAAAAAAGTCCTGTTGGACTTTGAGACACAATTTCATGCGAGTGTTAAAGAAAATTGCTTTGAGGGGCGCCTGGGTGGCGCAGTCGGTTAAGCGTCCGACTTCAGCCAGGTCACGATCTCGCGGTCCGGGAGTTCGAGCCCCGCGTCGGGCTCTGGGCTGATGGCTCGGAGCCTGGAGCCTGTTTCCGATTCTGTGTCTCCCTCTCTCTCTCTCTGCCCCTCCCCCGTTCATGCTCTGTCTCTCTCTGTCCCAAAAATAAATAAACGTTGAAAAAAAAAATTAAAAAAAAAAAAGAAAATTGCTTTGAATATCCTTCAACTCAATTTGAGCAACTATAAACACAGCAGGTACATGCAGAAAACCTGGTCAGCCCAGTCCCTTAACACCTGTATTATAATCATCGCAAGTAAGTTTGACTTGTGTTTATGTGAAGATGGAGCGAATATATGAGCTACCAACCTTCAGCTTCAATAGTGTAAGGAATAAAGCATGTATTAGGTTAGCATAGAATGATTTGTATATCATTATTAAAGGCAAATATTATTTGATTGAAAATATTTATAAATTATAATTATGGTTTATAATCTATAATAAGAAAAGTCTGAATGAGTTCGTATGAGAACAGTGAGAATTCTGTTCCATTATTAATATCTAATCAACTTTTATTGATTGTTTTGATTACAAACACTTGAACTTTTCTTTAAACTAGGCCAATTCTCAGGTTATTATGTCATTTGGCAGACATTGAGAAATATACATGTTATTGTTCTGATACTTAGGCTGTGGAATTAGGATAATTATGAAGACCAATAACAAATCAAAGAATTAAAGAATTAATTAAAAATCAAAGAATTTTCATTTCATTTTGAACATCTGAACAGTGTCACGATTCCTCATTAAATTATAGGAACTTATTTTCCACCGGTAAAAAAACAACAACAATAAAAACACAGAACACCTTATTATTACAAGGAACACTCAGAAGAGAGATTTCTTTAAAATGCATAAAATTAAAATTAACATGGGAAGGGAATTTGCATACATAAAATAAATTGGCTGTAGAAGAGTATAAAAATGTGACAAGTACACAAATATCAAAATACCCAAAAGTACAGGTGTTAACTCTGCTTCTTCAGTCCTTGGCAAACCTGTACTGGAGAAATTGAATAAAATCATCATACAGAGTGATTATTATTTATACAATCACACATAGTTAAGACAGCCCAATAAATTATTGATATATCTAACATCCTACCGTATTACAGAATTTTCATAAGAGTAGTCTCAAGAATCCCTGATGATTTTGAATACACACACACACACACACACACATTTATATTCTGTGCTCTGTGCTCTTGTCTGTCTTCTTTTCTGTCCTCTTCTACAGCCAAGAGTAACATATTATTTCCTATATATCCTAGTGACTAAACACAACACAAACTTATTATTTTAAAGTTCTAGGGGTGCTGGGTGGCTCAGTGAGTTAAGCGTCCGACTTCAGTTCAGGTCATGATCTTGTGATTTGTGAGTTTGAGCCCTACATCGGGTTCTGTGATGACAGCTCAAGCCTAGGGCCAGGAGCCTGCGTTGGATTCTGTCTCCTTCTCTCTGCCCCTCCCCCATGTACATGCGCTCGCTCTCCAATATAAATAAACATGAAAAAAAAAAAGTTCTACAGGTTGCAAGTCCAAAATTCAGGTCTATCTTCAGAGGCTCTCAGGATTCATTTTTCTAGCGCTTTCCCACATTCCTTAAGTTGTCATCCCTTTCCCTTAACAAAGCCAGCAAGTCACACCCCTGCCTTCTGCTCCCAACATCAATCACATCTCCTTCTCTGACTCTCTCTCATAAAGACCCAGTTATTATCCTGAACACCGCCAGACAATGCAGGATAATCTTCCTTACTCAAGACTCTTTGTTCCTTTTGACCTCCTGGATCCATTTCTCCTACCCCTTTAAAATAAGAGTCTTAACTTGGGTCTGCAATGCAAGCAACATTCACAGGTGCTAGAGATTAGGATGTGGTCCCTTTCATTTTTATACTTACCAGAAGTAATACAGTGCTTTACTTTTCCCTATTTCTTCAACTGTTCCTAATGCATTCCTTAGACGACTGCAATTACACTTTTGCCCCCACCACTGATCTGATACTTTTCTTATCAAGCTCATGAGGATATCTTGCTGCTAAATATTCGAGGCAAGTTCTTACCTTCTCTGACTACTGTCTTTCATTTTTGTTGTTTGCCTCCTCCTTTACTCCTCAAACTTTCTTTCCCTGGGCTTCCAGGTTGCTCTCATCTTTCCCCCAAACTCTTCATTGCTCCTCCAGAGTTTCTTTCACAAACTTCTCTTCCTTCTGTCAGGGCTGACTGTGGTCTTTTACTTTGTTCTAACTCTACCTATTTTCATTGGCTCCTATGATCTCACCTGTGACTATATTTTCTGGATGGATCAATCCCAAATTTGAACTCTGTGGTCCAGCTACTTGTCCTTTTGTATGAACAAACAGAACTCTAAAACCAACATGTCCAAACGTACAGAATCATTTATGGGAAAGAATCCCTACACCTCTTTCTTTTTCATTCTCTCCCTCCTTTTTTATTTTATTATTATTAATAATAGTATTATTATTATTATTACTAATGTAAATATCCTTTTCCTGGTCACCAATCCTGAAGATGTGAAATCATTCCTGATAATAAATCTTTCTTCTTTTAAACCTCATGTATAATCCTACCACATAATTACCAAGTTCTTTGGCTTTAAGTTTGAAATATTTCTTGAATATAATTTATCCTCACCATTTCACAGTCACAGCCATACTCCAGATCATAGTCATTCTTAGAATTTGTTTATTCCACATTCTCCTAACCAGTTCTTTCTCTCTGACATGTACAACCACACTGTTACCAAAACAATCTAATAGGCAGATACGATAAAGTCGCAATACAAAAGTATTAATTCTCTCTTCTTATTCCCTACCCCTCAACCTGTTTCTTGGGCACATGTAACTATTTGCTTTTCATATCTCCTTGCTGCTCTACCTTTCATGCTTTTTCCTAATTACCTTCCTCTTTATTCTGCTTTTTGGAATGCTTTGAGTTCAAATGAGATAACATAAAAACTGGCAGCATGATTTCTAGAATATAGCAAACATTCAATAAATATTAATCCCTCTTTGTTCTCTTCCTCCTTCTCTCCCTAGAACTCTCCAGATAATTCTTCTGATCATTGAATGTTACCAGTTCATCCAAATTTTGACCTAGTGGCCACTGGCCATCCAGAAATCAGGGACAACGTCTATACATGTCTCCTCCCTTGGATTTTGTGAACAACATAGATTATTCCTTAACCCACTGACCCACCCAGGCACCCCATGAGCAACATATATTATTCCTAAGGATAGAATGCCAATGAAACATTCCACCAACCACTTAAGAATAAAATCCCAAACTATTAGTCTATGAAATACCTTAGCCAATTCTTCAGCTTCCTCAATTTACATAAACATTCTTTCCCATTTTCTTTTAAAATCTGTCAGATGATGTATATTAGGACCACCGATATATCATGTAACAATACCATATAAACAGGATTATTATATATCCAAATGAAAAGGAAATTTCTAATCACAGAAGTTTTCCAGTTTTTCATACATGTATGAGTTTCTGCAACTTTGAAAATATAGCACTTTACTCCTTCCTATAACCTGTACTTTGGGAACTCCACAACCCACAGAAGAAACTTCTGTATCATCTCACTTCCAACCATTTCCCATCACCTCTACCATCACCAGCCTGGTCCACTTGCAGCCTACAAACTTTTATGACCCTTACATAATATAATTCAGATTTCATCACTCTTCTACTTCCTAACTCTCTCTGAACAAACAGCCATGGTTTTTACACAAGCTTTCCAGGGCTGACAGCATCTACCTTCTGGTTACTTCTACTGCTTCTACTGGTGCTCCCACTCTCCTTGCTACAGCCCCTCTGGTCACCTGCCCCAAACATGCAGGCATACCTTAGATGAGTGTGCTTACCCACTCTTCTGAAGAAGGATGGCTTACTCTCCTTCTTCGGGTCATTGCTCCAGTGTCACCTTGTCAATCCATCCCATCCTGTTAAAAGCTGAAACTCCTCCCCGGTCTTAATAACATTTTTAATATTGCTTTTTAAACATGTCTCTTCCTTCTCCTTATTAAACTGTAAGGGCTCTGAGGATGGGGGATTGGTCATCTTTGCTCACTGTGACATTAGTGAGCACCCCCAAAAAGTATCTGATACATAGTAGATGCTTCATAAGTATTCAGGGGAGTACAAGAGTATCTGTGAGATTCTTTGGAGACTATCAAGCTGATTTATTTCGGTAATTTTGATAGGCATGGACAGTTTATCAGGATGGCACAGATAAATCTACTGGGAAAGACATAAACTTCATACCTCATATTTTTGCCCAGAGCTATTCTTCAGCAACACTGTACTACTAATAGTATAATCTGGGGATTCTGTACTAGCATCTAAAAATAAAGTTAAGAGGCATCAGATCAGTTTCATGGGTACATCAACACTTCTGGGAGAAAGTCCCTGACATAAAGGATATTTTATGCTTTCACTTAAACAAGGATGAACAAGGATTTTTCAGAAATCTTAGTAGTGTATGAATTAGAATATTTTGAGCCAATGTAGTAGTAAAACCTTGCTACAGAGACTTCCCATAAGGGAAGATAATCATGTTACAGGTCTTAAGACATTTAACAACTAATGTTACATCTGCATGCAAAGAAAAAAAAAAGAATATTTTGGATATTAAACCTCTTTGTGAATCTTCATAAAGCAAAAATATTTAAATGTTTTACATATCTTTTTCTCTATATAAAACTTGTTTTAATTTTAGAAGGGATTTTTTCATGTTTACTGTACAAAATACTTCTATACTATCAACTTCTATTTAGTATCCCCTGCAGTACTCTTTCTATATATCATTTGAACATCTCACTCAAATATGTAGGTTATATTAAGAGTTGGCCAATCATAATTACTCATGTGTGCCTTTCCTTCACAATTTATGGCATATGTCTTTATTTCCTACCTAAAACTAAAGTATTACAGATAAAGTACTATCTGAAAAAAATGAAACTTCTATCCTTGAAGATATTGTTAATTGGCAAATGCAATTCAACAATTGATAATCAAAACATTTTTAGTATATACAGAGCTAGATTCAAATGAGTTTGAGACCAAAAAACCCATAATAATGAGTAAAGTGGCTTTTATAGGTCACTTAACAGGATATGGGAGTTCAGTCCTATTCCCATCTTTTTTTTTTTTATTTTTTTTTTCAACGTTTATTTATTTTTGGGACAGAGAGAGACAGAGCATGAACGGGGGAGGGGCAGAGAGAGAGGGAGACACAGAATCGGAAACAGGCTCCAGGCTCTGAGCCATCAGCCCAGAGCCTGACGCGGGGCTCGAACTCACGGACCACGAGATCGTGACCTGGCTGAAGTCGGATGCTTAACCGACTGTGCCACCCAGGCGCCCCTATTCCCATCTTTAAGAAAAACAAAATTAATTAATTCTCTCCAGGCAGTTAGGAATCTGTACAATTTCCTAAGTACATGGCCAGTAGAATTCACATTCACTGGCTCTCCTTCCTAGTTTTTTGTTTGTTTGTTTTGTTTTGTTTTGTTTTGTTTTGTTTTCCTAAAACTATATGTACCCTAGTCATATGTACATAACAATGTTCTTCTGTAAAAGTACAGTAACTATAAGACTTCTCTTCTCATGGGATCCACTCACTTAAATGTTTGGCTTTAATCAGATATTTATAGAAGACTTTTATATCACCTTATATCAAATTACCCAAATGTGGCCTAAACTGTTTACTGACTTCAAACTCCAGTGGCTAAAAAATCTAGGGCTAAGTATCTTTATGGAAAAGATTGTGATGAAGTAAATATTTTCCCAGCCCCCGTTTCCTTGATTCCCAAAACATGTAGTTTTTTTCAGCTTATAAAAATTTATTGAGAATTCCTGTGATGGTGGTTTTTGCCTCCCAGCCTGGAGGGAGGAACCGACACTGTAGTAAATCATTCTGAAATCACACTGTCCTAATACCTGTGGCCAACAGGGAGAGGAACAAAATCATTCCCCTCAAAATTGGTCACATTTTGTCCATCCAAGCAAGGAGAAAGATACAGTTCTGTGATATGGCATTTGTCTTGAAGATGTTTTGGGCTACCTGGATCTTGCACAGTTTGATATAGTGAGGCTTCTTGCTGGACTTCTCCAAGGTGAGCAGGTTGGGGTTAAGGGTTCACACAAAGCCCGGTCTCAAACCCTGGCCTCATCCTTACTCCTCCAGCCCTTCTCTGGGCTATCAGATCCAAGGTTGCGCTCAAATAACTTGAGCCCAGTCCCACTTTGCTCCCCATCTGTGGACCCCCTTGTAGGCAGCTGCTAAAATATGTATTCAGAATCAAAGAATAGAGAATAGAGTGAGGTCAGTTTGGTAAATTTAGATGAAACTATATATATATATATATATATATATATATATATATATATATACACACACATACAGTTTGTGGATTAAACAGGTTTAAGGATTACAATGAGACATTCCTGTTACCTTCAGGTCTTCACTAATCCAAGTATGCAATTCTGTGGATTGTTAATAAGTGAGTCACACAGTTGTACTAGAGATTATGTGGAGATATTATCTTACAATAGGCTATCCCTTCAACATATTCATATCCTTGAAAAAATATAGTGTGTGAAATCTAAGCAAAAGCATCTACTAAATAAAGATGAATCTAATAGCAAATTGAAAACCACTTTCTCTTGATTAATTGTATGTTTTTAGAAGTTATTTCTCCTATAAAAATAGTCATGAAATATATTAAAATTATTCTACCATATTGTGGATAGTTAGATTAACTTCTTTGCTTCCCCAAGGAATAGATAGTTCTGAAATACCTTAGTAAAACACCAATGGTCATCTTTTAATCAAACTTTAATGCCTTGGTATTTAAGGGGACTCCCAAGGAAGGTGGTTGAGCTAAACTCAACAAAACAACCAAATCATCAGCATATATACCATAAAACATAAAGAAAAGAAAAATGTGAACAGCTCTACCATAGTTCCCTACCCACATTCCTTCTGTAACTGCTGCAGTATATGGGGGAAATAGGAGAGGCTGAAAGAATCTAGTGCCCTCTTTACAGAGAAACTAGAGACCGCCAAAATGCCTCTCTATATCCTGCTTATGCTAGCAACATTGTTCATTTCCAACATGGTATGAGTAAGAAATGAGGAAATTCCTCAGCCCTTGCCAGGTACACATCTTTATACCTTATCCAACTAAAAACCTCAATTCTAGCTCTGTTAATCAACCCAACTATTATTTCTACCCCTACAAATCCACAACTCTATGATTACAAAGGGAGGGAAATGAAAATGCAGACAACATTATTTGTTCTAATACAAATTAGAATTTAAACAGTAACAGAAATATACAACTATTATATGGGGTCTATGTCTCAACATGAAATAAAAAGCAAACTCAAACTGAGTACAAGGAAGAGAGTCTAATGTATAGAGATTTACAAAACATGGGAGAATACTGGGAAGTCACAGGGTTCCTGCAGTGACTAGGGGCTAGATAAATACCAAAGCATCTTTACCACTCCCACTATTAGTCCCGAAAGAACAGGGGTTAGGGCTGTAACTAGAACCAGGTGACACAGAGAGAGGTTGGTGTGGCATGGCCAACAGGCAGGAGTTGTAACCTGTGACAGACAGATGTAGACAGCCTCAGACAAAGCTGCACGGAGGGATTTTAGAGGCATAAACACCTGAAAACTCAATGGTTCCCTTCTCTCTCATTCCAGCTGAACCTCACACACTAAATCCAACAGGAAGCCAGAGGTCAAAGAACCCTGTTAATACCCTGTGGGGTACAGAGCAAGGTAGAGAAGAATGGAAATAGACTCTGGAGGAGTGAGTGAAGATACCCAGCACACTCATTTAAAAAAAACATATACCATTACCTTAAATTCTAAAGAGGTAGGAAGAGGAACACTTTGATACTCTGGGTTCTCACTTATTTACAATTTTTAAAAAATTCAATAGTGCCTCAAATAAGCTATTAGTCATAAAAATTTGTCCTATGATACTAACAGTGGTATTTTCTTTGTGTGTTCTGTCTTTCTCAGCTTTATTACAAACAACAGGAGTTCCTGAAAAATATAAGCATAAAAAAAAAAAAAAACCTTGTGTTGATAGATTAAATAGTTTAGGTCCTCCAAACAAAACACAAGCAGGAAAACATTGTTCTGAGACAATGTCCACTCCCTAAAACAGGATTTGATAACATAAACTTTAGCTTTTTGGAAAAAAAAAAAAAAAAGACTCAGAATACCAATACATTGAATGGCTCAGAACTTAAGTAAAAGTAAATAAGAGAAGAAAACTCTTTGAAGAGCAGAGAGTGAATATGAGGTATTACACAGGCTTAAAATGAATCGTAATAATAATAATTAATATTTATTGAAGATATTTTAGAAGCCAGGATTATTCTGTTAGGCACATTTAACATGTGGTCTCACATATACAACATACCTAAGAAGCAGATGATTATTAGTCCCATTTTACAGATAAGGAAACTAGTTTAAAAACTTGAAGTGGTTGTTGAGCCCACGTAGCTAGCAAATCACAGAGGCAGGAATCAAACTTGGCTCTTTCTGATGCCCCCAAATCGTTCTTACTTAAAAACAATAAATAATATTGCATTATTATCATTTAATTTAAAAAAGTTAGATATATTATACTCTGTTCAGACAATACAATACTCTTCTGTAAAATGTATCTAAATTTTAAATATTAGGCATTTTAAAAATTATAAAGTTATAAGAACAGATTTTAATTCTGGCAATTTATGGTTTATTACTTTATTTGGACCTGTAAGTTGTATTCGTTATGTCATTATTCAGATTAAAAGTAACAGATAATTTTTCTACAAAACTTACCTTTTTTTTTCTATTTCCCATCAAATAATTATTTTGTTGATTCTTTGGTAACAACTTTATGCTGATAATAACAGCTAAGTAGAATAGCAGGCAAAATAGATTGCTTCTTTTGAAAAATAGGATGATAAAAGCATGGTTGATCAGTGCAGAAAAATAAAAACAGAAAAACAGATACACATGAAGATTTATAAAATATCTTAACTTTTGTATCTTACATATGGTATCATCAGCTATTTGAATCATATGGCCTATCTTAATAACTTTCCTTGTGAATATTATATACTCATGGAGCTAATACATTGACACTCAACTATATCAAAATATTGAATGCTCTAAAATGTCTAAAATTATTTTGGAGATTGGAAAAAAAGAACTTTTAACTGTTCGACATGAACTATTTTTGTGATTTGTATCTCTATCTTTAAAATTTTATGTATCAAAATATGACATGCTATAATCCATCAACTGATATAATACACCATTGTAAATCATGATGTAATAGATCATTTGCCATGGTGCAGTGCTTTCAATAATGATGTAATACAAATTTAGATGGAAGAATGTTTAATACATATACATATATTTTTAAAACTCAGCTCTCTTCTTCAAGATTGGAAGTACACTAAATATTAAACATTGTTCTTTTTTTTTTCATAAAACACCAATATAATATTCTAAAGAAAATTCATAGGAGAAAATGATAGTTTTATCATTAGACTTTGTGGCGATTTCAATCTTATGCCCTTCATACATCTTAATTTTCCACATATAATAATAAAAATCTTTATGATCTATGGATAATTGGAGTGGATACGTATAATCAACCCTCAATTATCATTTCAGAGGCAAGAAAAAAATCACACAGACAAATGAAATGCTCAAATAAAAGAAGAATCAGAGAATCACAGATTTTAGAGCTGAAGGGAACTTAAAGTCAGCTACTCCGACCCCCTTATTTTATGGATGAATAAGTTGAGCTTGGTGAAATAAAGGGATTTTCAAAAGATAACATAACCAAGTTATTTTCAGATCAAAGACCAGTGGGTCTTCTGGCTCAGGCTCTTTTCACCATCCTACACTGTCTTTTGAACTCCTTCCACGCGAAGTTGAACATGTGACTTACAGAGATCTAGAAACACTCCATTACAATCTTCCAACTCTGCCCACCACATTACTTTAAACTTCTATCTAACCACTGAAAATACTGCTCAAAAGTAATCACTGTTTTTTTTTAAGACATAAAAGGATGCTCGGAATATCATTTGTCAACTAGCTAATAAAAGCAATTAATTTTGTCAAATTTCACATCCTCCTGCTTAACGTATTTTAATGGACACATAGGAGACAAGAAAAACAGAAAAGCCAAAGAAAAACACACTTGAGTAAATTTCATTAAATAGAAAACTCCAGAGAAATACAAGGGGACTCATTTATTCATTCATTTAACAACTTTCTGTAAGTATTTAAATATGGTATTTTGATTTCCAAACTCTCCTTCTTATAAAATTCCCTACCAACAGACCTCAGGATACAAATGCAGTAATCAGGCTGAGCTCAGGAAACCACATTCTTATTTCTCATTCTTATGATGAGACAAATTATAGGAAACTTTATACTATGTGAAAGCAATCAGTGCCCCTGTAGGAAGAGAATGATTAATCAGAGGAACACTGGCTTCATGGAGTTTATAGTTTAGAGGTACAGATAAAGATATAGACAAATGATAGCCACATATTGAGCCCTCATTTGATGAGAGAAGAAAATTCTTAGGATGTAACATATAAACCATGAGTGACATTTTTATAGAGAGAACACTGCAGGTAGTGGGAATGGCATGTGCACAGTTAGGCAAGAGGCATACAGATAAAAGGAAAAAGAGGAAGGAAAAGTACAAAGCCAGATTGTGAATAAGTGAAGAGTGAGGTTTAGGTACACTTACAATGCATGAAGAAGTGGAGGGGGAGACTAGGCAGTAATGGTATTTTAAGATCAAATAATCAAGGATCTAAAGATCCAGGCTCAGCAATCTCTGAAAGTCCTTGATCATGGGAGCAACTTGATCCTAGTCAAAGGCTGGGATCTTTCACCTGAAAAGCAGTTTTTATAATTAATTGGAGTAAGGATAAAACTAAAAATAGGGAAACCATTTACAACTTGGATAGCAAGACCAAATTAAACCTTCTGAATATTTATAAAAGTTGGGGTGCCTGGGTGGTTCGGTCAATTATGCGTCCAACTCTTGATTTTGGTTCAGGGCATGATCTCATGGTTTCCAAGTTAGAGCCCCGCATTGGGCTCTGCACTGACAGTGACAGTGAAGAGCCTCCTTGGGATTCTCTCTCTCTCTCTCTCTCTCTCTCTCTCTCTCTCTCTCTCTCTCTCTCTCCCCCTCCCCTGCTTACACTCTCTCTCTCTTCTTCTCTCTCTCAAAATAAATGCACTTAAAAAAGAATATTTATAAGACTATAAATCTAAATTTTGTGTTTTCAGACAAACTTAATGGTATTCTATTGCTTTTTGTACATAATACATGTGTTTATATATATATATATATATATATATATATATATATATA